>NC_047102.1:28888742-29077064 GCF_902459505.1 Geotrypetes seraphini | reverse complement strand
AAGGTACAAGGGAGGATATGATTAAAAAGATACAAGGGGGTACATGATTAATAAGGTACAAGGGGGGTATGATTAAAAAGGTACAAGGAGGGTATGATTAATAAGGTACAAGAGGGTGCATGATTAAAAAGATACAAGTGGTTAGGGATAAAAGGGGTATGATTAAAGAGGTACAAGGGGTAGTATGAATAAAAAAGTACAAGGGGGGATATGATTAATAAGGTACAGGGGGCTATGATTAAAAAGGTAGAAGGGGGATTTGATTAAAAAGGTACAAGTGGAGGTATGATTAAAAAGGTACAAGGGGTTGCATGATTAAAAATGTACAAAGTGGTGTATGATTAAAATGGTACAAGGGGGGTATGATTAAAAAGGTACAAGGGGGTATGATTAAAATGGTACAAGGGGGGGTATGATTAAAAAGGTACAAGGGGGGTATGATTAATAAGGTACAAGGGGGTATGATTAAAAAGATAGAAGGGGGATTGATTAAAAAGGTACAAGTGGAGGTATGATTAAAAAGGTACAAGTGGGGGTATGATTAAAAAGGTACAAGGGAGGATATGATTAAAAAGATACAAGGGGGTGCATGATTAATAAGGTGCAAGGGGGTTATGATTAAAAAGGTACAAAAGAGGGTATGATTAAAAAGGTACAAAGGGGGTATGATTAATAAGGTACAAGGGGTAGCATGATTAATAAGGTACAAGGGGGTTATGATTAAAAAGGTACAAGGGGGGGTAAGATTAAAAAGGTACAAGGGGGTGCATGATTAAAAAGGTACCAGGGGTGTATGATTAAAAATGTACAAGGGGGTATTATTAAAAAGGTAGAAGGGGGTATGATTAAAAAGGTTCAAGGGAGAGTATGATTAAAAAGGTACAAGGGGGTATGATTAAAAAGGTACAAGGGAGGATATGATTAAAAAGATACACGGGGGTGCATGGTTAATAATGTACAAGGGGGGTATGATTAAAAAGGTAGAAGGGGGTGCATGATTAAAAAGGTTAAAGGGAGGGTATGATTAAAAAGGTACAAGGGGGGTATGATTAAAAAGGTACAAGGGAAGGTATGTTTAAAAAGGTACAAGGGAGGGTATGATTAAAAAGGTACAAGGGGGGTATGATTAAAAAGGTAGAAAGGGGTATGATTAAAAAGGTACAAGGGAGAGTATGATTAAAAAGGTACAAGGGGGTATGATTAAAAAGGTAGAAAGGGGGTATGATTAAGAAGGTACAAGGGAATGTATGTTAAAAAAGGTACAAGGGGGTACATGATTAAAAAGGTACAAGGGAGGGTATGATTAAAAAGGTAGAAAGGGGGTATGATTAAGAAGGTACAAGGGAAGGTACGTTTAAAAAGGTACAAGGGGGTATGATTAAAAAGGTACAAGGGAGTGCATGATTAATAAGGTACAAGGGAGTGCATGATTAAAAAGGTACAAGGGGGGTATGATTAAAAAGGTACAAAGGGGAATATGATTAAAAAGGTACAAGGGGGGGTATAATTAAAAAGGTACAAGGGGGTGCATGATTAAAAAGGTACAAGGGAGGGTATGATTAAAAAGATACAAGGGGGTGCATGATTAAAAAGGTACAAGGGGGTGCATGATTAAAAAGGTACAAGGGAGGGTATAATTAAAAAGGTACAAGGGGGTGCATGATTAATATGGTACAAGGGAGGGTATGATTAAAAAGGAACAAGGGGGGTATGAATAAAAAGGTACAAGGGGGTTATGATTAAAAAGGTACAAGGGGGATTTGATTAAAAAGGAACAAGTGGAGGTATGATTAAAAAGGTACAAGGGGGTGCATGATTAAAAAGGTACAAGGGAGTGTATGATTAAAAAGGTACAAAGGGGGTATGATTAAAAAGGTACTAGGGAGGGTATGATTAAAAAGGTACAAGGGGTTATGATTAAAAAGGTTCAAGGTTGTGCATGATTAATAAGGTACAAGGGAGGGTATGAATAAAAAGGTACAAGGGGGGTATGATTAAAAAGGTACAAGTGAGGATATGATTAAAAAGATAAAAGGGGGTGCATGATTAAAAAGGTAGAAGGGGGTATGATTAAAAAGGTACAATGGAGAGTATGATTAAAAAGGTACAAGGGAGTATGATTAAAAAGGTACAAGGGAGTGCATGATTAAAAAGGTATAAGGGAGGGTATGATTAAAAAGGTACAAAGGGGGTATGATTAAAAAGGTACTAGGGAGGGTATGATTAAAAAGGTACAAGGGGGGTATGATTAAAAAAGTACAAGGGGGGGTATGATTAATAAGGTACAAGGAGGATATGATTAAAAAGGTACAGGGGAGAGTATGATTAAAAAGGTACAAGAGGGTATGATTAAAAAGGTACAAGGGGGGTATGATTAAAAAGGTACAAGGGAGGATATGATTAAAAAGATACAAGGGGGTGCATGATTAATAAGGTACAAGGGGGTATGATTAAAAAGGTACAAGGGGGTGCATGATTAATAAGGTACAAGGGAGGGTATGATTAATAAGGTACAAGGGGGTGCATGATTAAAAAGGTACAAGGGGGAGTATGATTAAAAAGGTACAAGGGGGGGTATGATTAATAAGGTACAAGGGGGGTATGATTAAAAAGGTAGAAGTGGGGGTATGATTAAAAAGGTAAAAGGGGGAGGGTATGATTAAAAAGGTAGAAGGGGGATTTGATTGAAAAGGTACAAGTGGAGGTATGATTAAAAAGGTACAAGGGAGGATATGATTAAAAAGATACAAGGGGGTGCATGATTAATAAGGTACAAGGGGGGTATGATTAAAAAGGTACAAGGGGGTGCATGATTAAAAAGGGACAAGGGAGGGTATGATTAATAAGGTACAAGGAGGTGCATGATTAAAAAGGTACAAAGGGGGTATGATTAATAAGGTACAAGGGAGGTTATGATTAAAAAGGTACAAGGGGGTATGATTAAAAAGTTACAAGGGAGAACATGATTAAAAAGGTACAAGGGAGTGCATAATTAAAAAGGTACAAGGGGGTATGATTAAAAAGATAGAAGGGGGATCGATTAAAAAGGTACAAGTGGAGGTATGATTAAAAAGGTACAAGGGGGTATGATTAAAAAGGCAGAAGGGAGTATGATTAAAAAGGTACATAGGGGGTATGATTAAAAATGTACAAGGGGGTATGATTAAAAAAGTACTAGGGGGTATGATTAAAAAGGTACAAGGGAGAGTATGATTAAAAAGGTACAAGGGGGTATGATTAAAAAGGTACAAGGGGAGTATGATTAAAAAGGTACAAGGGAGGATATGATTAAAAAGATACAAGGGGGTGCATGATTAATAAGGTACAAGGGGGGTATGATTAAAAAGGTACAAGGGGGTGCATGATTAAAAAGGTTCAAGGGAGGGTATGATTAAAAAGGAAGAAGGGGGTGTATGATTAAAAAGATACAAGTGGTTAGGGTTAAAAGAGGTATGATTAAAAAGGTACAAGGGGTAGTATGATTAAAAAGGTACAAGGGGGGATATGATTAATAAGGTACAAGGGGTTAAGATTAAAAAGGTAGAAGGGGGATTTGATTAAAAAGGTACAAGTGGAGGTATGATTAAAAAGGTACAAGGGGGGGTATGATTAAAAAGGTACAAGGGGTGCATGATTAAAAAGGTACAAAGTGGAGTATGATTAAAACGGTACAAGGGGGGGGTATGATTAAAATGGTACAATGGGGTATGATTAAAAAGTTACAAGTGAGAATATGATTAAAAAGTTACAAAGGGGTATGATTAAAAAGGTACAAGGGAGTGCATGATTAAAAAGGTACAAGGGAGGGTATGATTAAAAAGGTACAAAGGGGGTTTGATTAATAAGGTACAAGGGGGTATGATTAAAAAGATAGAAAGGGGAATGATTAAAAAGGTACAAGTGGAGGTATGATTAAAAAGATACAAGGGGGGGTATGATTAAAAAGGTACAAGGGAGAATATGATTAAAAAGATAGAAGGGGGATTGATTAAAAAGGTGCAAGGGGGTTATGATTAAAAAGGTACAAGGGGGTGCATGATTAAAAAGGTACAAAAGAGGGTATGATTAAAAAGGTACAAAGGGGGTATGATTAATAAGGTACATGGGGAGCATGATTAATAAAGGTAAAAGGGAGGGTATGATTAAAAAGGTACAAGGGGGAGTATGATTAAAAGGTACAAGGGGGGTATGATTAAAAAGGTACAACGGGGGTATGATTAAAAAGGCAGAAGGGGGTATGATTAAAAAGGTACAAAGGGGTATGATTAAAAAGGCAGAAGGGGTATGATTAAAAAGATAGAAGGGGGTATGATTAATAAGGTACAAGGGGGTGCATGATTAAAAAGGTACAAGGGGGTATGATTAAAAATGTACAAGGGGGTATTATTAAAAAGGTAGAAGGGGGTATGATTAAAAAGGTACAAGGGGGTATGATTAAAAAGGTACAAGGGAGGATATGATTAAAAAGATACAAGGGGGTACATGATTAATAAGGTACAAGGGGGGTATGATTAAAAAGGTACAAGGAGGGTATGATTAATAAGGTACAAGAGGGTGCATGATTAAAAAGATACAAGTGGTTAGGGTTAAAAGGGGTATGATTAAAGAGGTACAAGGGGTAGTATGATTAAAAAAGTACAAGGGGGGATATGATTAATAAGGTACAGGGGGCTATGATTAAAAAGGTAGAAGGGGGATTTGATTAAAAAGGTACAAGTGGAGGTATGATTAAAAAGGTACAAGGGGTTGCATGATTAAAAATGTACAAAGTGGTGTATGATTAAAATGGTACAAGGGGGGTATGATTAAAAAGGTACAAGGGGGTATGATTACAATGGTACAAGGGGGGGTATGATTAAAAAGGTACAAGGGGGATATGATTAATAAGGTACAAGGGGGTATGATTAAAAAGATAGAAGGGGGATTGATTAAAAAGGTACAAGTGGAGGTATGATTAAAAAGGTACAAGGGGGGGTATGATTAAAAAGGTACAAGGGAGGATATGATTAAAAAGATACAAGGGGGTGCATGATTAATAAGGTGCAAGGGGGTTATGATTAAAAAGGTACAAAAGAGGGTATGATTAAAAAGGTACAAAGGGGGTATGATTAATAAGGTACAAGGGGTAGCATGATTAAAAAGGTACAAGGGGGGGTAAGATTAAAAAGGTACAAGGGGGTGCATGATTAAAAAGGTACCAGGGGTGTATGATTAAAAATGTACAAGGGGGTATTATTAAAAAGGTAGAAGGGGGTATGATTAAAAAGGTTCAAGGGAGAGTATGATTAAAAAGGTACAAGGGGGTATGATTAAAAAGGTACAAGGGAGGATATGATTAAAAAGATACACGGGGGTGCATGGTTAATAATGTACAAGGGGGGTATGATTAAAAAGGTACAAGGGGGTGCATGATTAAAAAGGTTAAAGGGAGGGTATGATTAAAAAGGTACAAGGGGGGATATGATTAATAAGGTACAAGGAGGATATGATTAAAAAGGTACAAGGGGGGTATGATTAAAAAGGTACAAGGGAAGGTATGTTTAAAAAGGTACAAGGGAGGGTATGATTAAAAAGGTACAAGGGGGGTATGATTAAAAAGGTAGAAAGGGGTATGATTAAAAAGGTACAAGGGAGAGTATGATTAAAAAGGTACAAGGGGGTATGATTAAAAAGGTAGAAAGGGGGTATGATTAAGAAGGTACAAGGGAATGTATGTTAAAAAAGGTACAAGGGGGTACATGATTAAAAAGGTACAAGGGAGGGTATGATTAAAAAGGTAGAAAGGGGGTATGATTAAGAAGGTACAAGGGAAGGTACGTTTAAAAAGGTACAAGGGGGTATGATTAAAAAGGTACAAGGGAGTGCATGATTAATAAGGTACAAGGGAGTGCATGATTAAAAAGGTACAAGGGGGGTATGATTAAAAAGGTACAAAGGGGAATATGATTAAAAAGGTACAAGGGGGGGTATAATTAAAAAGGTACAAGGGAGAATATGATTAAAAAGATACAAGGGGGTGCATGATTAATAAGGTACAAGGGGGGTATGATTAAAAAGGTACAAGGGGGTGCATGATTAAAAAGGGACAAGGGAGGGTATGATTAATAAGGTACAAGGAGGTGCATGATTAAAAAGGTACAAAGGGGGTATGATTAATAAGGTACAAGGGAGGTTATGATTAAAAAGGTACAAGGGGGTATGATTAAAAAGTTACAAGGGAGAACATGATTAAAAAGGTACAAGGGAGTGCATAATTAAAAAGGTACAAGGGGGTATGATTAAAAAGATAGAAGGGGGATTGATTATGTTTAAATATATTTATTGATTTTCAAATCATATAATCAAGAATACCTTGTACAGAAAGCAAATTAGCAATTCTAGATAAAGCAAGAAACATTCCAATAACATTAAATCATATATTAACTAAAATGCTCAAGTCCTCTAAAGGTACAAGGGAGGGTATGATTAAAATGGTACAAGGGAGGGTATGATTAAAAAGGTACAAGGGGGTGCATGATTAAAAAGGTACAAGGGGGTATGATTAATAAGGTACAAGGGAGGGTATAATTAAAAAGGTACAAATGGGGGTAAGATTAATAAGGTACAAAGGTGTGCATGATTAAAATGGTACAAGTGAGAGTATGATTAAAAAGGTACAAGGGTGTATGATTAAAAAGATAGAAGGGGGGGTATGATTAAAAAGGTAAAATGGGGGGTATCTTTAAAATGGTATAAGGGAGGGTATGATTAAAAAGGTACAAGGGGGAGTATGATTAAATAGGTACAAGGAGGGTATGATTAATAAGGTACAAGGGGAGTATGATTAAAAAGGTACAAGTGGGGTATGATTAATAAGGTACAAGGGAGGGTATCATTAAAATGGTATAAGGGAGGGTATGATTAAAAAGGTACAAGGAGGAGTATGATTAAATAGGTACAAGGAGGGTATGATTAATAAGGTACAAGGGGAGTATGATTAAAAAGGTACAAGTGGGGTATGATTAAAAAGTTACAAGGGAGGATATGATTAAAAAGATACAAGGGTGTACATGAATAATAAGGTACAAGGAGGGTATGATTAAAAAGGTACAAGGGAGGGTATGATTAAAATGGTACAAGTGGGGGTATGATTAAAAAGGTACAAAGGGGGTATGATTAATAAGATACAAGGAAGGTATGATTAAAATGGTACATGGGGGAGTATGATTAAAAAGGTACAAGGGAGGGTATGATTAATAAGGTACAAGGAAGGTATGATTAAAATGGTACATGGGGGAGTATGATTAAAAAGGTACAAGGGAGGGTATGATTAATAAGGTACAAGGGAGAGTATGATTAAAATGGTACAAGGGAGGGTATGATTAAAAAGGTAGAAGGGGGTGCATGATTAAAAAGGTATAAGGGGGGTATGATTAATAAGGTACAAGGGGGGGGTATGATTAAAAAGGTACAAGGGGGGTATGAATAAAAAGGTACAAGGGGGGGTATGATTAAAAAGGTACAAGGGAGGGTATGATTAAAATGGTACATGGGGAAGTATGATTAAAAACGTACAAGGGACCTGCTCCTGTTTTCCAGAAACACACACAGAACCCTAAGCAATTTAAAAGACTTTAAAGTTTTTTTTTTTAAATTTGAGGTGAATGATCAGTTTTTGGGGAACAACCTTTGCAATCAATTATTAGGGGCTCCTTTTACAAAGCCGCGCTAGAGCCTTAACACGCGGAAAAGCGCACGATAGCCGCTACCGCCTCCTTTTGAGCAGGCGTTAGATTTTTTTCAGCTAGTGCGCGCTAATCCGGTGCCTGCGTTTAAAAACGCTAGCGCACTTTTGTAAAAGGAGCCCTTGTTATATCCCGCGAGAATGTGCACCCTAGAGCCCCCAAAACATCATCTGTATTCCCCAAAATTTATATTTTCAATTTCAAAGGTGTTGTTTGTAGTAGGAAACGTAAAACATTTAAGAATCAATGTCGCTTATTCCAGTGAGTTTTTTTCTGGTTTTTATATTTTTGATGAGAATCTATTTATTACATTTTGTTGATACTAATATGAGAATAAGTGACGTTGATTCTTCAACATCTTTGAAATGGAAAATATAAATTTTGGGGAATACAGATGATGTTTTGGGGTTATACCCACAGTGCGCTCTAGTGCCGTTCTGGTCTGAAATGTTTTTAAAGAAATTATCTGTAAATTATTATCAAATACAAATTTAAAAAAAAAAAAAAAATGAAATCTTCCGACACCATTAACAGTAAGCCGGTACCCCCCCTTTTTTTTTCTTCTTCTTCAAATAATGGTAGTATTACAGTGCAAATATTTTTGAATGTGCAAAAATTGCCAAGTAGTCACACTATAAAGTCTGTAATTTGATTGTGTTTAAAGATAATCTCATGCCACTTGGTACATAAACGTAGATAGCAAGAACAAATAAAGCTGTAAAAATTCAATTTGAAATTCCAAACGATTGCTGAGAAAATAGCAAGAAAACTCTTTGGGTTTTGGGTTTGTTTGTTTGTTGTTGGGTTTTTTGTTTTTTTTTTTTGCCTCATCAAGTAGATCCCAGCTAAGCTGAACATTTACCCTATGCATATGTCTAAGAAGGATTTGAAAATGCTCATTTTTTTGCCATTCAATTAGCACTGAGCCGTAAATCCAAATATGAAAAGTACTAATTTATAAAACTGAAATCTTATCATACTTTATATAGAGCTATATGTTCACCACTTAACTTATAGCGGCCAAATATATAAGAGATTTTTGTAAGGACCTTCAGAGTGTATCCAGGCATTCCATACTACTGGCTGCTAGAGTCTTCGTCAGTCCAAGCCTTTATTGAAACTTTTTCTCTAATAGCTTGTTAACTTCAATTTTTCTCATTTATTTTGTATTTCTTAACTTGTTTTCTTACTTTATCCATAAAATTAGTGTAAACTACTTAGCTTATAGAGGATTCTCAAATTTCATATACGCCACCTCTCCGAATATGCATGTTTCAAAAGAAACTTTCTTCAGGGTCAAGGGGAACAATTGAGGGAGCTGTAATTCAGTGTATAAAACGGGTAAGAAAACAAGTTAAGAAATACAAAATAAATGAGAAAAATTGAAGCTAACAAGCTATTAGAGAAAAAGTTTCAATAAAGGCTTGGAACGACGAAGACTCTAGCAGCCAGTAGTATGGAATGCCTGGCTACACTCTGAAGGTCCTTACAAAAATCTCTTATATATTTGGCCGCTATAAGTTAAGTGGTGAACATATAGCATATAAGGTTTCAGTTTTATGAATTAGTACTTTTCAGATTTGGAGATAAGAAGGATTTGAAACACCAATAAAAGCTAGAAGTTGTTCCATTTTTAATTACATTAAATACAAATTGTATGCTCTTTGAACAGACTTCATTGTTAAGGACACCAGTGGAGGACATGATGTCCAGGAGTCAGTCAGCTCTGAGAAATCTTTAACTTGTGGAACGTAGGCAATGACGACTGGGCAGACTGAGTGGGTCAATTAGTCCTTATCTGCAATCATCTACTATTTCAATTTGTTAATTTAAAAGTTTACAAGGTTACAAAAATTATAATGACACGGAACCACTCTTATAAAGCTGAAATGATTTTTAAAAAATATCCGACCCTGGCATTTGGAAAACTATAACACAGATGCTTTGTTTATCTGATTTTCCTGGATGAACACAATCGATATTAGAATTCTGTATTTATTCACCTGTATTTCATGTGTTAAAGCCGCTTCTATCAACTCGCCAAAATAATGTCCAACAGAATTTAACGTTTCATTAATGCATGATTTCATTGATGATAATATCTGTTCGTCTTCAAGATACAAACACCTGAAAATGAAAAAAAAAAAAAAAAGTGATATCAAGCAAGAGAAAAGATAGAAGTAATGTCGAAATAGTTATAATACAACTTACACAAGCCTTTTTCTAAAGCAAGTCATTGCACAGCAGTTCTTCAACACAGGTGTAAATTAGAGAATGACACAGGGACAAATTTTTCCCCTTCCCCGCGGGAACTCATTTTCCCGTCCCATCCCGGTGAGTTCTTTTCCTGTCCCTGCCCCATTCCTGCAAGCTCTGTCCTCATCTGCACAAGCCTCAAATGCTTTAAAATCATAAGCGTTCAAGGGTCCAGAGGAGAGCGACTAAAATGGTTAAGGGGCTAGAGGAGTTGCCATACAGTGAGAGATTAGAGAAATTAGGCCTCTTCTCCCTTGAAAAGAGGAGACTGAGAGGGGACACGTTACTCCTCTTCTGAAAGAAGCCCACTGGTTAACAATCACGCACCGTATCACTTACAAAACCTTAATGCTGGTCTTCAAAATCAAACTCTCGTGTCTTCCATCTTTTCTCGACAAACTTATCATCCCTCTCTGCCCTTCTCGGACCCTAAGATCAGCAGATCAGAATTTGCTGGCCGTCCCTTCCATCAAGGAATTCTACTACACTAGGAAAACTAACTTCTCTGTAGTTGCTCCATGCCACCTCAACTCCATCATGAAAATTTTCTCGACAAATTTAAGACTAAACTAAAGACATTCTTATTTCAAGATGCATACCACATTTTCTAAATATCCTCTATTTTACAGCTAGCAAAATCATCTCAACCGCTTCTCCGAAGCGATCTCATTCCTGATGTAATATCCCCCTCCTTCCTTTTCTTTTAAATTTTGTTTTTAATAATGTACTTATTTACCCTCCTTTCCCCCTTATTACCCTCAAGTCCATGTAAGTACTTGTCAATTGTCTTTTTAATATTCACACCTCCCCAATATTTAATTATTATTTTCCCTGTTATTTTATTTTTTTTAGCATTGTAAACCGGCCAGATACATGCTGATGGTTGGTATATTTAAAATAATAAAACTTGAAACTTGACATGATAGAAACATTCAAAATACTGAAGGGAATAGACTTAGTAGATAAAGACAGGTTGTTCACCCTTTCCAAGGTAGAGAGAACATAAGAACATAAGAATTGCCATCTCCGAATCAGACCCTGGGTCCATCAAGTCCGGCGATCCGCACAAGCGGAGGCCCCGCCAGGTGTACCCTGGCATAGTTTTAGTCCCCATATCACTGTATGCTTCTCAAGGGAGATATGCATCTAATTTACCCATACCCGTATCACTCTATGCCACTCTTAAGGAGATGTGCATCTACTTTACCCTTAAATCCTATAACGGTGGATTCTGCAATTACTTCCTCTGGGAGAGCATTCCAGGTGTCCACCACTCGCTGCGTGAAACAGAACTTCCTGATATTCGTCCTGGACCTGTCCCCCCTCAGCTTCAGTCTATGTCCTCTTGTCCGTGTCACATTGGACATTGTAAATAACTGCTTTCCCTGCTCCATTTTGTCGAATCCTTTCAGTATTTTGAAAGTCTCGATCAGATCCCCTCGCAGTCTCCTCTTCTCAAGGGAGAACAACCCCAGTCTCCTAAGTCGTTCCTCATAGTCCAGGTTCTCCATACCTTTCACTAGCTTCGTTACTCGTCTCTGCACCCTCTCTAGCAGTTTTATATCCTTCTTTAGGTATGGAGACCAATGCTGGACGCGGTATTCCAGGTGCGGTCTGACCATGGCTCTGTAGAGCGGTATTATAACTTTCTCTGATCTACTCATAATTCCCTTCTTTATTATGCCTAGCATTCTATTTGCTTTCACCGCCGCCGCCACACATAGCGCCGACGGTTTCAGGGTCCTGTCTATCAGTACACCCAGGTCCTTTTCCTGTTCAGTCTTTCCCAGAGTTACACCTGACATACTATACTTGTGATCTTTATTTTTTCTGCCTAAATGCATCGAGAGGGTACTCTCTAAAGTTAAAAGGGGATAGACTCCGTACAAACGTAAGGAAGTTCTTCTTCATCCAGAGAGTGGTGGAAAACTGGCTTTTATAAGGGAAAACACCCTCCAGGGATTCAAGACAAAGTTAGACAAGTTCCTGCTAAACCAAAACATACGCATTTAAAGCTAGTCTCGGTTAAGGCACTGGTCTTTGACCTAGAGGCCACCATGGGAGCGGACTGCTGGACACGATGGACCCAGCAGCAGCAATTCTTATGTTCTTATGATTAAGGCAGAGCTTACAGGAATGAGACAGGGACAGCGACAAAATTTGCGGGGACGGAACTGGGAAAAATTTATCACTATGTCATTCTCTAGTGTAAATGAGGAGACCAACGAAGGCTATATTTTTATCAAACTCCAATCCTTTGGAATGCTTCGCCTGTCTATTTGTGGGAGGAGTGTTCTTTAACTTGTTTTCGGAAACAGCTTAAGGCACATCTATTCCAGCAAAGCTTTTCCAGGCTCACTTCTGAAAGTGGATGTTTAGAAAGGTGTTCTTTTTTTAAATGGAGGAATCTTGGGTTTTGTGTGTTTGGGTGGGATTTGTGTGGTCTTTACTATCTAGTTTCATGGCATTCTTTTCTAGTATGTGATTTTTATTATGATTGTAATATAGAGGGCATTTTTGGTAGAACCTCCAAGTCTGAGTTTGGACATTTTGGAAAAGATGTCCAGAAATTCTGTAGAGAAAATGTCCATTCTCAGACATCTTTCTCTTTTTTTTTTTTTAATGACCTATGTAGACGTTTTGGTCCTTAGTACGTCTATCATTTTTGGCCATTCTCAAATATAAAGATGTCCATATGAAAAAAGTCCAAAAGCCAGTTTTTCAGATGTGCTAGCAACCTGCATTCTTAGCAAACTGTTCAGACAGCTGAGCATAGCAGAGGTGCTCATCTAAGAAGTACTGTAGTGAATTTCACATTAAAAGTCCCTGGTACAGATGTCACTATATCTTGCTTATATTGTATTAGTGTTTAAGCCCGTTACATTAACGGGTGCTAGTAAAGCCTCCTTCCCTCACATGTCCCCCATTTTCAGCCCCAGCTCCAAACCTATTTTTACCCTCTCCCAGCCCCCTTCTCTCATCTTTTCCCTTTCAGCTTCCAGCCACTTTTTCTCACCAGCAGCATTTCCCCCCCCTCCATTTCCCTGTGCAGCAGCAGCAGCAGCATTTCCCTCCCTCCACCCCACTTCCCTGTGCAGCAGAATTCCCTCCTTCTCCACTTCCCTGTGCAGCAGCATTTCAGTTTGTTTCTGGCCAGCTCCCTTACAGTTCCCTTGCCAAAGTTATTTTTGAGTTTAAAGCTGCCGCAGCGGCTTCTCTCATGATCCACGCCTGCGTCAGAAGCCTTCTTTCTGACGTGACGTCAGAGAGGCTTCCAATGCAGGTACAGCTCGTGAGAGAGACCTTTGTAAGACTATGCTGTCTTATGGCCATCTATCTTGTTTGAAAATGAGCCCCATAGCGGTATATCAGATTAATTAAACCTGTATATCGATTTCAAAATCCAAGTACTTGGGTAAAGATGCTGTTTGGAAACTGCTCACCCTTTAACCAGCTAAAAGTAGACATGAGAAGGGAAGAAATTTTCTACAGTGTGCAGGCTCTTACATACATAGAGGTTGACACTCAAAGCCCAGGAGCCAAAGCTCACAATGCAAAAATCTTACTGCAACAGCAGCACAGAAAAATAACTAACCAATGCTCAGAGCAATTGGAATTCACATTTTATTCACAGATAAGTCATGCTATTAAACCAAAAGTAAGGAGAGGGGTGTGCCTGGTGCATATCCATAGAGATACTGGACTCATGGCCCCGCCCTGTTCAACCCAAGTCACGCCCTGTTCTGCACCAGCCCTGCCCCCCAACCTTTTCTTATGCTCAGAGCCACGTCGGGAGAGCATCTGCGCATGGCACAGGTTTGACAGATCTCTGGCCAGTGTGAATTTAGTAAATCTTGTGAATCTTCTCTTTAAGAAAGGTTTGGACAAGTTCCTGGAGGAAAGGTCCATAGTCTGCTATTGAGACAGACATGGGGAAGCCACTGCTTCCCTTGGATTGGTAGAATGGAATGTTGCTACTCTTTGGGGTTCTGCCAGATACTTGAGACCTGGATTAGATGGACCATCAGTCTGACCCAGTATTCTTATGTTTTGTTAAAAGAACCCAATAGTTATCCAGAGATTGTTTAAAAGTAAGCTAGCCAGACTTGAAAACGCCATGTATAAGATCATCTTAGGAAAATTCTCCAGAATCAATACAGTTATCAGAACTCTGCCATATTTGTCAATCTTGATAAATTCTTGCAAAGTTTAAGGATTGATTTTTAAAAGCCATTCCTCTTGATGACCTCTGTCTTCCAGAATAAAAGAGAAGCTTGTCAAAACTCCACTGTCACAGCAAATGATGAAAAGAAAGCAATTGCAAAGCAAGGCTGCTATGATTCAACTTACCTTTCAGTAATCCCTGTCAGCTCAGAACATTTCTCCATTAGAAGTTTCTCGAGCTGCAGAAAAATCAGGAAATGCATCATATCAAACAGACTTGCAGAGCGAGGGCTCTTATTTCAAAAACAAAATGCAAGAACTGTGCTTTTACTTTGAACCTGTGGCATGCGTCATTTCCACATTTTCTAGATTCAAACAGATATGTGTATGAATAAACTTGCGCACTAATGGCTGGCTTTTGTAAACGGCGTCCCGATTGTAGGCAGCGTTAGGCGTCCTACCGCTGTCTAACCAGCTAATCGGGACGCACGTTTTTTTTAAAAAAAAAAGCTCCCAAAGTAGGCCGCCTACACTGGCGGTGCCTCCAGGAGCCTAGGGAGGCCCGCAAGCCCACCTAAGCTCACCCAAGACTAGGCATGGGCATGGTTTGCCCCAGAAGTAGCCTTAGGAGGACCTAGGCAGCCATATGCACCGCCCTAGGTCAGTGGGAGACATGTACAATGTAGGCCAGCAAAAGGCAGATAAAAAAAAAATCAGATTTCAGTAATTCTGGCACAAATAGAGAAATGGACCATTAATTTTAAACTTAAACTTAACCCTAAAAAAATGAAAATTTTTCTAGACTGTCCAAATGATAATATCAAGGAAAAGGTACTTCAACTTAATGGACACAATTTCCCGATTCTAATACTATTAAACTATTAAGTGTTGTGTTAGATCGTCATCTTACTTTAGACAGATCTAATGATAAAAGAAATGCTTTACTGTCCTCTGGAAACTGCGCACGATTAAGAAATATTTCGTCATTCAGACTTTTGGTTCAATCATCAATTCTGTCTGTCCTGGATTATTGTAATATAATTTATTTAGGATCCCACAAGAAAGTCCTTAATAGATTAAGGATAATACAAAACTCAGCGGTTCGTTTGATCTTCGGTCTGAAAACATATGACCACGTTAGTTCTTATTATAGACAACTTCACTGGTTGCCCTTTGATGCAAGAGTTTTATTTAAATTTAGCTGTACTTGCTTTAAAGTACTATTTGGTCTAGCTCCAGCTTATCTTGTCCCTCATTTTGAATTTCATAGAACAAACGTGAATACACGCAAATCTTATTGGGTTTGCATTTCTATCACCTAAAGCTTGTTGCTACACAAGATTTTTTGATCAATCTTTAGCATTCCAGGCTAGTAAAATGAACACCTAATTCCTCAAGCTCAATCTTATCTTCTTTTTAGAAAAGCATTAAAAACCTACCTGTTTGATAAATTTATATCTTAATTATTTTAACATTGTATGTGAGATCTTTTATGTGATGTATAATGTGATTCGCTGATTGCCCAGCTTTACTTGATGTAAACCACCTAGAACTCATGGTATGGCGGTATAGAAAATAAAGGTTTTTTTAATTATTATTATTATAGACACGGCTATTAAGCTTATCGTCTGTCCCACCCGAATGAACAATGGAACCTGGAAGGGAAGGGGAAAGAAAATAAAATAGATGCTGGAACCAGGAAAGGGGGGGGGAGGAGGGAGGAAGAGCACTGCTGAACTCAAGGATGGAGAGATTCAAGAGGTCCCAGGAGTTGGAGGAAGAGGGAGAGATGATGGATCAGTGGGAGAGTGGAGTAGAAGGAAGGGAGAAAGAGAGACTGAGACAGGACAAGAGGAAGAGAGGTAAAGACACTGGATCCGGGAGGGAGAGAGTGTGAAGGACATTGGATCCAAGAGGGAAAGGTAGTAGACTGGAGGTGGGTGGGGGATATTGGCTCCAGGGTAAGGGCTATGGGAGGAACGGAAGAGAGAGCGGAGGAACAGGGGGACAGAGAAGAGATGCTGGGCATGGAGGGAGCTTAGGGACACAAAAGAGCAGTACTGAACAGAGAAGAAATAAGGGAAGAAAAAGGGATAAGGACTCGGGACAAAAAAGAAGGACAGGTCAAGAAAGGGACACAGAGAAGCAGAAATGCTGAATTTAGGGGAAGGGAAGGTCACTGAGAAGGCAGATGCAGAATGTGGAATGAGGGAGGGAAAAAGACAGGTACAGAGACATGGAGGAGAGATACTTGAAAGGACCAATAGGAAAGCAGACGGATGGTGAACATGGGGTGAGAATAAATGCAGAAAATCAAAGGTAAGATAAATTATTCTAGTTTAGTAGTTGAAATATGTCAGATTTGAGGATTTACATCTGCTATCTACAGAATATTTTACACTGTACAGGAGGAAATGCGAGGGGGCATTTTATGCAATTAATCATGCAATGAAAAATTTTAATCGGCCCTAGTTCCCGGTCGTTTAATACTTTCTAAGTATAGCTGCCCTTGGCAGCTAGGTGAGGTGGTTGGGGCTGGAGTTGTAGGCCATTAGGGAAGCAAATTCCTGGGATTTATAGTGTTAGGGATTTTTTAAATGTGATTTTGTTTTATTGCTGATGTACTGTATGTATGGGAGGCTCAGATTTGCCACGGTATATCAAAAAGCAGAAATCCAATCCATAATTATCTAGGTAGAGGAAAGAAGAAGGGATTATATATATATGTACCGTCTTTCAGTGGTAAGTGATCAAAGCACTTTACATATACATATATACAGGTACCTTTTCTGTTCATACTGGACTCACAATCTAAATTTTTATACCTGGAGTAATGGAAGGTTAAGTGCCTTACCAAAGTCACAAGGAGCTGAACTGGGTATTGAACCTGGTTCATGGTCCATCGCATTAGACTTGGAAAGCTACTGCTTATCTATGGGAGTGATTAGCAAGGAATAGACTTTTTGGGCTGGATTTGTTACCAGAATTGCAGCTACCATTAAACATAGGCGCCAGTAATGTAGACCAGGGTTTTGAAGATCTATATTAATGGCACCTATTTTTGACATGGATCAGGTGTACCGAGGAGCCTAATGGCGCTTAAGGTCATTCCTACATTCTCTCTAAAATCTGGTACAAATTTTGTGGGTAAAGAAGTACCTGTGGAGTTTGTCCCGAAGTAGAAAGAACCCCAGTATTGTGAGAAAACATATCTCAATTGCCTTGCACCAAAGAGACATATTAAAGCAACCAATAGATAATATTTCTCTGAACATAGGAGTCATTTTTTCATAATGATTAGGGTGCTGAACCCATCACACATTGCCATACATGGATAAAATGAAGGCATTTTCTCAATATTGGGGGCGCTCAAGCACCTACAGCACTCACAGAGCTGGCTCCTATGTCTGTGAATAATTACAGTCAGCTGAGAATTGTCTTAAGAATCTCTTTCAGATGATTCAGGATTTTGGTGGACTGCCATCTTTTTGGCTGATGATATTCAGCATCGTCTAGGCCGGGTCAGAAAAGAGCAGACATAAGCTATGAATAACTTGAATTCTTGCCTTGAGTGACTGAGTTCTTGGTTGAGTTTTTTGATTCAAATTGAACCTATCAAAAATGTGAAGTGTTTTGGGTTAGTAGGAAAATGAAGCTCTGAGAATCAGCTCATAAATGTCAAGGATGGAGCTGCTGCAGAAAGAGGGAATCTGGAGTCTGGCTGGTTGCTAAACTCCACCTTATCTATGAAGCTCCAGGTGCTGGCTGCTGGAGAGCAGTCTTTGACAGGGTTCTGCCTACTGGACAGTTATGTCCAGTTTTGGAACAAAAGGATTTTGCATTGATCTACTTGTCCATCGTAAAGCAGCTGGAGCTACTGCAATTCCCTCCGTCAATGCCTTCCTCAGAAGCATTTGAAGAAACCACAGTTTTATCAGAATACATTATTCAAAGAGGAGCAAAGCTTAAGATCATATCGCACCCACTCTGAAGGATGCGCTGGTTTATAGTTAATCGTACAGAGGTGTTCAAAACTGGAGTCCTAGTTTTAGGTCATCAAAACAAATAGGGCCCCAATATTTAAATAACCTGCAGTGAAAGTTGATCAGTAAAGATGCCCAAGCTTTTAGAAGCTAGGTTATTGGGTACCAAATGGAAAGCTCTTAGGTTCTTTGGATCAGTACTTTGGAATTCTTTCTCTCAGAATATTAGGCTTGAATCGAATTACCTCTCCTTTGCTAAATCTTAGCTTTTAATCCAAGCAATTCAGCAAAGGGGGCTGATCTTGGTCATTTAGGCCCTGATCCTACATAAGATGTCTAAAGTTAGCACTTATACCGGTTACCTAGCCGAGCTAGGTGACTAGATCAGTATATCTAGTCAATCAAGGAGCCTAACTTAATTTTCTTAATCGGTGCTGATAATTGAAAGCACCATTAAAAAAACAATTACAAATCCATTTAGAAAATTAATTAGCACTTCGAAGTAGGCGTCTAAAACGAGGCACCTACCAGCAAGTAGGGTTGCTTAGGGAACAGATTTGGGGCTGATCTGGTGTGTGTTTTGACTTAGGCGTAGGATTCAATGTCTACTAGTGTCTAAGACCACTTAGGCACCACTAGGTGTAATTCTATAAATGGCCACTAGTGGATGATTGACAAACATATGTAACAACACCTATGAATTAGGCACTGTTTATAGAATCAGGGTCTTACTGCTACGTTGATTGGTGATTGGTAAGTTTTATGGAGCAGGGATGGGTACTATTTATTGTATTCCATCATGAGCTGTTAATTGTATAGATATTAATCAAATTTAAGACTTAAATAAATAAGAAAGACAACTCAATATTACAAGCAAATGAAACCTCTTTGGTGATAATTTTGGCAGATAATTTTGTTCATTTCTCAAGCACACTATATAATTGGGAGCTATATTATGTTTTGCAACTAGAGAAAACATTATCAGTTTCATAATTTACTTACATCAGAAGTAACCATTATGAAGATAAGTGTCAGTGAGTGGAGTAGACAGCAGTTTAAATGCCTGGGCCTGAAAATGATGTAGCTGACCTTTCAAACTTCAAGCGTGAAAGATATTGCTGGTCTTTGTGTAAAAGCAATGGAGAGTATGTAGATAGACGTGATGGGAAAATTAGATACAGACTCAGACACAGAAGTAATAACTATCCTGTTTTACTTGACAGAAAGATCAGTTTCGGGACAAAGGGCACATTGCCGATAAAGTTCCGAACTACAAAGATATGTGTGTGCTTGAAAATTCACACCGAACATTTTCAAATTCGAGGCATCTGTGTGCAGCCGTCAACCGCGCAAAAGATCTCTAAAGGAGGACAGTGCTGCCACCTAAACCCTCAGAGAGGACCAGGCAAGGACGTGCTCCAGGCTGTCCTGCAAAAACGCCAAGGTGTGCAGCAGGGATGCATGCAGGGGAATGACTGCCTGAACAGAACACCAAGAGGTGCCAAATGCGCACATAAGCCCTAGATGTCGAAAACTGGTGAGATCTCAAAAGGGTAGAGACCACTTTATCTGAATAAGAGCCAAGCCATAAGACAGAAGGAACCAGAATCGAACATGGAAATGTGACCCTGAGTCAGCAGATCGCTCAAGAGGGGCAGTGGCAAGGGAGTCTGCCACGAGCAGACAAACCAGATCATGTACGATGGGCGCCTAGACCAATCCGGAGCCACCAGGATCATATGGCCTGTGTGTTGCGCAATGCGAAGAAGAACTCTGCCCACTAGTGGCCAGAGAGGAAAGACATACAGCAGGCCGTTTGTTGGCCAATCCTGCATCAGAGCATCCAGCCCCTCTGCCTGACAATCCCTGCATCAACTGAAGAACTGCTATGCCTTGATGTTGAACCGCGTGGCCATGAGATCTATCCTTCCCGAGGCGCCACTCACCGGGATCCAGAGTCTGACAACTGAGGAAATTATGTGGGTAAACGTGTGCATATATTTAAGCAAAGTTAAAGAGCACAGTGACTGAACGCTGCACTCCCTCTGTCATTTCCGGGTCCTGCGTCTCGGACGTGACATCGGAAGGAGAGCCTGCGCCGACACGGGCAGCATGTTGGTGATGCTGCTCGCACTGGGAAAGTTAGAGGTATGGGGAAGGGAAGGGGCACGCGTAAGCAGCGGAGAAGGACCAGAGGGCAGAGAAGAGGCATGGGGAGGGACATCTCTCACCCTCGCTAGGCCACTGAGTAGCGGCAAAAGTTCTTACTTCGTCCTCCCTCAAGATGAGCTGTGAATATAATATACGACCACGTGACATCCCTTTACCGGGCGTTGCATTGGTTACCAGTGGAGGCGCGTGTGAAATTCAAACTCGGTTGCTTTTGCTTTAAGGCTTTATTTGGTTTGACTCCCAAATACTTAAATGAGCTTTTTTGTCTTTTACAACTAATAGACATAAAAGAAGCTCACGTTTGAATTTTGATGTAAACTTTAAAACCATCATCAGCATCTTCTTTCATACCGGGCAGCAGCATGGGGCAAAGAATTAGATCAACTGCTTAGGATTACTGAAATTTATGGGGAATTTAGAAAACATTTAAAAACACATCGGTTTTTGAAATATTTAGGTAGTTAGTTTGTAAAATTTTTATTATGCAATAATCAGATCTTTTAGGGTTTTTTTACTTATTGGTTTTAACTTTCTAATTTTCATCAATTCTTTTGTATTTTAAACAATGTATTTGTAAATGTAAACCACATAGAACTTCACGGCTTTGCGGTATGTAAATAAATTGTTGTTATTATTATTATTATTATATGCTTGCATACTGCCGCTACTTCTCAGTTCTGTGCAGTTTACAGAGTAAAGATACTGGACATTCACAGGGACTTAACGATCCATTAATAATAATAATAATAATAATAACTTTATTCTTGTATACTGCATTACCATGGAAGTTCTATGCGGTTAACAAATGAAGAGACTGTACATTTACAGCGAAGTTACATTTTCAGTGATGTTACATTTACATTTTAGACGATAAATTTACGGTGAAGTTGTTATTTCAGCTAGGTTACATTTGCTGTGAGTTACATACAGCGGTGTTACAAATAGCAGTGTTACATACGGCGGTGAAGAGTCTGGGGTGAGTCAAGATCAGAGGACGAGGCAGGGAAGAGGGTGGATAGATCAGAGGAATTTGTCAAAAAGGTAGGGTTTGATTAACTTCCTGAATGTTTGGTAGGGGGGGGGGAATTGGAGATGAGAGTTGAGAGGCATTTGTTCCATTTGCCCGCTTGGAATGCTAGGGATCTATCGAGGAATTTCTTGTAGAGGCAACCCTTCAGGGAGGGAAAGGAAAACAGGTAGGTATTTCGAGTACGAGAGGGGCCAGCAATTTCAAGGTGCTCAGATAAGTAAATGGTGAAGAGCCTGCTAAGGTTTTGAAGCAGAAGCAAGCGAATTTAAAGATGATTCTTGCCTCCACTGGCAGCCAGTGAAGTTTAGTGTAATAGGGGCTAACGTGGTCATATTTTTTGAGGCCGTATGTTTGTAACAATTTTCTAAATGCCAGATAGGTGTTGGAATGTGATTTAAAATTCCCAAAGTGTTTATCTCATATAGCGGCCTGATAGGATAGAATTCTGCCAAAGAATCATTTGTAAACACATCCCATAATAGAGGGAAAGTCAAATACCCGCGAGCCCCGTGCAGGGTGTTTTCTATTAACAAATTCAAAGTGGTCAAGAAAATAACTAGGTAAAAGGCCATGTAAAGACTTAAAACATTTTAATGAGCAAGAATTTTCACGTGCTAGTTACTGTGCGACTTTGTTAATTTTTTTTTATTTTGCTAAAGCGCAGTAAACACATACCACAGGTTGGGTTATTTTAACACAAGTCAGGTTATTATAGCTTAGGTTCTCATTACATGACACAGGCCCCTAAGAACATAAGAATTGCCGCTGCTGGGTCAGACCTGTGGTCCATCGTGCCCAGCAGTCTGCTCATGCGTCGGCCCTCTAGTCGAAGACCAGTACCTTAACTGAGACTAGCCCTACCTGCGTACGCTCTGGTTCAGCAGGAACTTGTCTAACTTTGTCTTGAATCCCTGGAGGGTGTTTTCCCCTATGACAGACTCTGGAAGAGCGTTCCAGTTTTCCACCATTCTCTGGGTGAAGAACAACTTCCTTACGTTTGTACGGAATCTATCCCCTTTTAAATTTAGAGAGTGCCCTCTCATTCTCTCCACCTTGGAGAGGGTGAACAACCCTGTGCTAAATAGCACCATTTGTGGTAAAATAATCCAACGTAACAGTAGCTCTAATCTAATCTAATCTAATCTAAACCTTAAGTTTATATACCGCATCATCTCCATGAGAATGGAGCTCGACACGGTTTACAAGAACTTAAAATAGTGGGTAGAGAAGAAGAAAAAGGATTACATGAACTTATGTGTAGAAGGGGGGAGAGAAAGGGGGGAAGGATAGAGCTACAATTTGCTGAAAAGCCAGGCTTTCAGTTGTTTGCGGAATAACTGAAGGGAGCTCAGGTTCCGCAGCGGGGTGGTGAAGTCGTTCCAAAGACCTGTGATTTTGAAGAGAAGGGATTTTCCCAGTTTGCCTGAATAGTGGATACCGCGTGGAGAGGGGAAGGCTAGTTTAAGCCTTTGGGCAGTTCTGGAGGAGTCGGGACTGGAGGAGTTGAAAGACAGTGGGATAAGAGGAGGCAAGATTCCGTGAATGATCTTGAAAGCCAGGCAGGAACATTTGAAATGGATTCTGAAGATTATTGGGAGCCAATGAAGTTTGGCAAGGAGTGGGGAGGCATGGTCAGACTTGCGTTTTGAGAAGATCAGTTTGGCTGCAGTATTCTGGATTAGCTGGAATCTTAGAATACTTTTTTTTTATAGATTTAAGTAGATGGCGTTGCAGTAATCTAGTTTGGAGAGGATGATGGATTGGACAAGGATGGAAAAGTGTTGTTGGCTGAAGTAGGATCTAGCTTTCCTCAGAATGTGAAGGCTGAAAAAGCATGATTTGGCCAAGGAGTTGAGGTGGTCATTGAGGGAGAGAGAGGAATCGATAGTGATACCAAGGACCTTGCATGAGAACTCAAGCTGTAGTGTATCGCCTTTGGGTAGTGTGAAAAGTGTGGGCAGGTGTTCGAATTTTGGGCCGAGCCAGAGTAGTTTTGTTTTAGATTCGTTTAGTTTCATCTGTACCGAGAAGGACCAGGCACGGAGTCTCATTATGCAAGCTGTAATGTTTTCGTGGAGGTTGGTGAGGTTCTGGTCAGTCTCAAGGAGGACAAGGATGTCATCTGCATAAGTGTAGATTGTTTCCAGGGGGGATAGTTGAAAGAGTTTCAGGGAGGACATGTAGATGTTAAAGAGAATAGGGGAAAGGGGTGATCCTTGAGGGACACCGCAAGATGGAGTCCAAGGAGTGGACATGGTACCATTTGTGTTGACGGTGTAGGAACGGGAGTGTAAGAAGTTTGAGAACCACATTAGGACGGTGGAGTCGATTCCAATCTCGGAAAGTTGGTAAAGTAGTATGTCGTGATGGACGACATCAAAAGCAGCGGAAAGATCGAATTGTAGTAGGACAGCGAATTTGTTACGTGAGTGTAGTTGTTGTACCTTTGAAATTAGGGAAAGTAGGAGGGATTCAGTGCTAAAGCAGGGTCTGAAGCCATGTTGGTAGGGATGAAGAATGGAGAATCTCTCGAGATAGGAGGAGAGCTGGGTAGCTCATGTTGATAACTTCCCCCTCTCACGGCCACGCCCCCCTTTTGAGCTGCATATTGAACCACTCCAAAAGAACTTGTCCAATATATAAAAGTCTCTTTTAATTTATATAGATCTCAGTCGTGCAGCCCAGGAAGCAACTTCTCACCGGGTGTATAAGCACTCGCTTCTTCCCTGGTCTCCAAAATATTTTGTTCTTTTCTTACTTTATTCCCCAATTACGAAACTCGCCTCTGTAAACTTTCATAACATTTTCATCACTCAAACATTTAGCTTAAATGCACTTAGGGGTCCTTTTACTAACCCCCCCTCTTCTACGACACTGCGCTAGCAGTTTCTAGCGCAGAGAGCCGCGCTGAATGGCCCGCGCTGCTCCCGACGCTCATAGGAAATCTATGAGTGTCGGGAGCAGCGCGGGCCATTCAACGTGGCTCCCCGCGCTAGAAACTGCTAGCGCAGTGTCGTAGAAGAGGGGGGGTAAGGTGCACTAGCCGTTGTAGCGTACGCTAAATGCTAACGCTACATAGAATATAATGGGATACGCTAAAATGGCTAGCACGCCTTAGTAAAAGGACCCCTTAGTTTTATGCTGGCGGGGACACCTTCTTACATGTTTCACCAACAGGCTTTCTCAAGGAATCGTCCCCCTAGTTAACCCGCTCATCTCTTTGACCACGTAACTCCTCTAGTCAAAAATCCACCTGCATAAAGCTAAGTGCATTTAAGCTAAATGTTTGAGTGAAAAAAATGTCCTGAAAGAATATAGAAGAGAGTTTCATTATTGGTAGGGTTACCAGATTTTCCAAATGGAAAAACCGGATCCGTGGCCCCACCCCGCCCCCCACACACCCCTCGACCTACACGAGCAACGAGCGACGTCGGACAGCATTCGCACCTGCGCTGGTGTGATGCAATGATGTCGCACGCAGGCGTGTGACATCGCCGCGCATGCACGAATGCCGTCCCAGTGGCGCTCGTTGCCAGAAGCTTTTCAAAACCCGGACAAAGGGCCGGATTTTGAAAAGCCGTCCGGGGAAATCTGGACGTCTCGTAACCCTAATTATTGTGGAATAAAATAAGAAAATAACAAACTATTTTAGAGACCTATGAAGAAATGAGTGCCTATACACCTAGTGATAAGTTGGTTCCTGGGCTGCACTATTGAGGCCTATATAAATTAAAAGACCGTTTAATCATCTTGTTTATTAGTTTTCAAATGTAACTACAAACATTGTAACAATACAGATATTATAACAATATAATCATTGTGAATAGTTTCAAGTTTTATTCGTATTTAATGAATCGCTTATTTAATATACTAAGCGATGTACAATATAATAAAAGAAATATACAAATAAATATCTGGTACTGACGTACAAAGTGACAATGACAGTATGGGGTAAAACTAACGTGAGTCGTTAGGGAAAAAGGGGCAGAGTTACAATGTTAATTGAGCAAGAAAGAAAACCATTAATGGAATGAACAAAAGGGAGGGTAAATTTGGTGCCAAATTGGCTTCATATATTATTAGATGAAAAAGAAAAAAGATTATTGAATGGAAAGTAAAAGATCGAATGCATCATTGAAAAGGTAAGTTTTTAAGGTTTTTTTTAAACGATGATAAGTCTTTTAGTAACAATACAGTACCAAAATATAACCAACCTCCCTTCTTTATCTTACCATCTTCCCTCCCCTTCTCCCAAGACTGCTACAAAAAAAACCCAAACAAAAACTTAAATCAATACCAATCAATCAAAACATGACTTCATTCTGTAGGAGATAACGTATTTAAAAAGGGCTGCCAAAGACTTCTATATATTGGACAGGTTCTTTTGGAGTGGTTCATCTATATATTGAAGAGGGACTTGGGGGTAAGGGTGGACAATGAAGCCGACGGCACAGTGCGCAGCAGCTGCTAAGAGAGCGAATAGAATGCTAGGTATAATCAAGAAGGGACAACCAGGACGAAAGAAGTTATCCTGCCGCTGTATCGGGCGATGGTGCGCCCACACCTGGAATACTGCGTCCAGTTTTGGTCGCCGTACCTTAAGAAATACATGGCGTTACTCGAGTGGGTTCAGAGGAGAGCAACACGTCTGATAAAAGGGATGGAAAACCTTTCATATGCTGAGAGAGATTGGAGAAACTTGGACTCTTTTCCCTGGAGAAGAGGAGACTTAGAGGGGATGTGATAGAGACTTACAAGATCATGAAGGGCATAGAGAGAGTGGAGAGGGACAGATTCTTCAAACTTTCGAAAAATAAAAGAACAAGAGGGCATTCAGAAAAGTTGAAAGGGGACAGATTCAATACAAATGCCAGGAAGTTCTTCTTTACCCAATGTGTGGTGGACACCTGGAATGCACTTCCAGAGAGCGTAATAAGGCAGAGTACGGTACTAGGGTTTAAGAAAGGATTGGACAATTTCCTGCTGGAAAAGGGAATAGAAGGGTATAAATAGAGGATTACTGCTCAGGTCCTGGACCTGTTGGGCCGCCGCGTGAGCGGACTGCTGGGCAAGATGGACCTCAGGTCTGACCCAGCGGAGGCATTGCTTTTGTTCTTATGTTCTTAAGTCCAATTATTACTATTGATAAGAGAGCCGTTGTTTATTGAGCATTGATGCTGTAAAATTTAGGTGCGCGTTTTATAAATAGGGCAGAGGGCAGATCCGTGCGTGAACCCAAATGAGTGCCAATTAACATCAATTATTGATTGCTAATGGCTCATTCACGAATTAGTTTGTGTGTAGATAGGAATCGGTCCCAAAATTTGGACAAAACATTGCATGAAAATGTACAAAGTTTCAGCGAGTTTACTGAAGGTGCTTCGGTTAAACTTGCTGAACAAGACACAAGATTAATGGCTTTGGAAAATTCAGTGGGAAAAATGGAAAAACAAATTCAGTACAGGCTTCGGCCGTTAAGGATAACTTCGTAAGCTCCCTATGGATCGATATAAATGCCATCTTTTCCTAATCATGACCGGGATAGCCATGCAGATGGTTACCCGTAATTGGAAGAATTATGACCGCTTAAATTTTCCTTTTTGGTGGGCAAATCTGCGCTCCAGCTATAGGTATGAAAAATTGAATGCCGATAGTTTGGGGCACAATAACTAATTTAAATTAGTTTGGGGGCCTTTGACATCTTATATTACTTCAATAGAGTAGGTCTTTGATTATGAGTCGATTTTCGTTAATTTTCATGCACATTCAGGGAAGGGGGGGCTATTTCTATCCTAATTTTGACCTTTAAGTATTCGGTGGGTGGAAGGTGGGAGGACATTAATTTGAATAGGGTAAGGTTATTGGGAAAATCTATGTTTCTGTGTTTTATTGATTAAGCATTGTATGGGGGGGGGATGATTGCTTATGTACATTTGTAAGTTGAATGTGCTTTTATTAACATAACATATGTTATATATCAAAACCCTACTTTTCAAAAAATTTATCCAGATATCATAACCCAACCCTTCCCCCTCCTCCTAGATAAATTCTCCCCCAAAACCTCCACTTAAATAATCTCTTCCTCCCCAAAACACCAACCAAGTATTCAGATCCCTGAAATGTAACGTAATCTTATTTGTACTCTAACTGTAATCTATTTGTTATATCACACAGTAACGTACAGTCAATTTAATATCCAATTTGCAAGTTCTTCCGGAATTAACCCAGCTACCTCTCCTCCCTTGTAACCGATAAAACAAAAAACCAATACTATTGTAACTTCACTGGAAATGTCCAGTTAGCTCTTTTGTAATCCGCCTTGAACTGCAAGGTATAGGCGGACTAGAAGTCCCTAATGTAATGTAATGTAATGTAATATATATTGTGTCTTGCACTATTGATGGTTGGAAAATCAATAAATAATTTTTTTTAAAAAGATAACTTGGTAATACCTTCCAAGTTGGAGACCAATCCAGGGCTAATCGGTCCCATTCTGCATTGTGAAATCAATGTTTAAGTTAGAGGCACAAAAGTGACCAAGGGTGAGCTGAGATCTACCTGGTTCATCTCTTCCGATGGATTTCTGGTGAACGCATTGTATTCATTGATCATTGAGCAGACGTTGTAATTGGCTCTCACGGCCATGCTGTGAACTTTCTGCCACCTGCTCCTTTCTACCTTCTGAACAATCTTAGTCAGCTCCATACTTATAATCCATGCTCTCCTTAACAAAATTTGCAGGTTATCGCATGCGCCGTGCTGGGATGAAAGGATGAGTTCGCTCTGGGCGTCTTCCTCAATGCTGATTGGTTTGGACTGCAGAATACACATGCATTCGCATTCGGTCATCCATTTTAAGTCCTCCATCCAGCGCTGCACAGAATCCACTTGAATAAGGTGCATTCTCCGATAGAGGAAAAAAAAGAATAGAATGGTATTTATGGGGTTCTGTTCTTAAGTACTTGTGGGCTGAATCGTTAAAAGGACTTAGGGCTCCTTTTACTAAGCTGCAGTAGCGTTTATAGCGCGCGCTAACCCCCGTGCTACGCGGAAAAACTAATGCCAGCTCAATGGAGTCTTAGTGTCTAGCATGCGCGGCATTGTAAAAACCACTAGCGCAGCTTATTAAAAGGAGCCCTAAGTCCTTTTAAAGATTAAAGGCGCCTATCGTATATAGAATTGCGCATATCACTCAAATAATTATTATTATTTTTCAATTATGACATGGGGAAGCCGCTGCTTGCCCTGGAATGGAATGTTGCATGGAATGTTGCTACTTTTTGGGGTTCTAGAATGTTGCTACTCTTTGAGATTCTAAAATGTTGCTACTCTTTGGGTTTTTGACAGGTACTAGTGACCTGGATTGGCCACCGTGAGGACGGGCTATTGGGCTTGATGAACTATTGGACTATTCCTTTGTTCTTATGCCTAACTTAGGCGCCTATTTGGCACCTATTTTTAGCCTATTTGGCGCCATTTCCTGAATTCCCTCCTAAGCAAGTTTTGCTCATCATATAGAGCTATGCTAAGCACTTAGCTAGAATTTATGAACATAGAAGTGCTAATAGTCTATAAATTTGTTGTGTGCAAGCCAGTGCCTAAATTTAGATGCCATTTTATAGAATGAGAAGATGGCAACTGAATGTTGTTGTTATCCATAGAGATCCAATAGTTAGTGATATTTACATATATTTAATACCATTGATTATCCAAAGAGCAGTGTGAATAGACATGGTTTTTAATATGATGTAACCAATAAGGAAAGATGACCCAAATGCTTTGTCTTGATGAGCTCTGAGAACCCTCATTTTTCAAGATGGCCAGTATTGATGAAAAGACACCACTGGAAGCCTCCTCAGACCAAGGGGCCCAGTAGCATGGAGGCTCTTTGGTCAAAGGCCTCCCTGTGCTAGGGTCTTGAGCCAGAGGTTATCCTTACTTAGGATGTCAGATCATAAGGATATAAGAATAGCCTTACTGGGTCAGCCCAATGGTCTATCAAGCCCAGTAGCCCATTCTCACGGTGGCCAATCCAGGTCTCTAGTACCAGGCCAAAACCCAAAGAGTAGCAACATTCCAGCATCTCAAAGAATAGCACGATTCCGAAACCTCAATGAGAGCAACATTCCAGAGCTGAGATTGTGATGTCATAATGCCTCATTCCACAGTGCCTCAGAGCCAACCTCAGCACTGATGTTACAATGGCTTGATTGTCCTATACTTGGCTCATGTAAAAGCATAAGAATAGCCTTACTGGGTCAGACCAATGGTCCATCAAGCTCAGTAGCCCGTTCTCACAGTGTCCAATCCAGGTCACTAGTACCTGGCCATAACCCAAGGAGTAGCAATATTCCATGCTACCGATCCAGGGCAAGCCGTGGCTTCCTCCATGTCTTTCTCAATAACAGACTATGGACTTTTCCTCCAGGAACTTGTCTAGACCTTTCTTAAAACCAGTTACGCTATCTTCTCTTACCACAACCTCTGGCAATGCATTCCAGAGCTTAACCATTCTCTGAGTGAAAAAAGACATGTCCAGGGAGTTATAGGATCTGGACTAGGCCACTAGTTCACTAGGCCATCGGTATTTTTTGCAGGTGGAGTCTTACCTGGCTTGTTTTTAAATGTCTCCTTTCCTGTCGGCGAATGACCTAACCCTCGCACGCTGACAGGAAGGTTTTATTCCCAATGTAGCAAACAGTTGCAGATTACTATGGCAGTATGTGCCATGTTTTCTGTCAATGCACACTTTTTTTTTTTTGATGCAGCTGTAATTTGCATGCCATTAGTTTACTGCACTGGGAGTAAACACATTTTAGTGGGTGCATTAGAATATTATGTGCTGAAACTTAGTTCATGGTTCTCACACACACATTACCGCATCAAACCCATAAAATTCCTAAACCATGGCACAGACAAGCAAACAGTAAATTAGTAGAAATATATACAATGCATTACACCCAGTTAAAGATAAAATGGTTCAACTTCAATCGTACCATAAACATATAAACACTAATGGTTTCCAGACCCACCCCATTGAATACCAAGATGCAGAACTCATAATAGTTTAGTTTAGTTTATTAGGATTTTATATACCATCTATCAAGGTTATCTAAGCGGTTTTACAATCAGGTACTCTAGCATTTTCCCTATCCATCCCGGTGGGCTCACAATCTATTTAACGTACCTGGGGCTGTGGAGGACTGAGTGATTTGCCCAGGGTCACAAGGAGCAGCGTGGGATTTGAACCCACAACCCCAGAGTGCTGAGGCTGTAGCTCCAACCACTGCACCACATACTCTCTAATAGGACTGAAAAACCATCTTAAACAATGTTTGTAATTATTTGGTCATAAATCAGGCTTTCAGTTTCTCTCTGAATAGTAAATAACTTGGCTCAGTATTATTATTATTTCATGATACAAAACAAGACATGAGATTTACACATGGACCTTGAAAAATAAGTAAAATTGTGATTTACTTATTAACCTAACCTCCTACTCTAAAATACTTTCACTAATTGCAGGCTTAAAAAGTGCCTAAGAACAGCCATGAAGAAGGGATGTAAGAAAGCAAATGTGGAGCTTAACTATAAATTATGTCCATAAAGATCTGTGAAACGTGGCTATAAATAATCACAGCTATCTTAACAAAATGGCCCTCAAACTTCCATAAGGAACGTAAGCTCTACAGTGAGGGACAAAGTCTCCTTTAATGAGTTTAAATTTTTCTCATCGGCCCGGTAGCGGAAGAAAAAAAAACTTCCAACTTCGGAGAAAAACACTTCTCGGGTTAAAAAACGCTTACCAAAAAGATTTCCAAAAGCAGACCACAAGTCACAAATCAAGCACAAAGAGTCAAGGTCCCCTTAGAAAGAGAGGAACAGATCTTTATGTCTCTATATAGATAACTTCAAGGTCAAAAAGTTGTGACTTAGCTTATCTTCTCGCAGCTGCTTCACCATCAAAGAGTAACAGGAAATATCAATCAAAGTTTGTAATCCCAGATTTATCAGAGCAATCAAAAAAGAATTCCTCTTTTCTCAGTCTCGATAAGAGGCTTTGGCCAAAGGCCTTGTTTCACAAAAGGGAGAGGTTACAATGCTTCATGCCGCTCTGGGGAGCGAATGGCTTACCAATCCCATAAAGCCCCAAACATGACGTCATATCTGCAGGCTAGCATTTGGATTTTCAATATTTAATTGCAAAACTAGAAATCCCCTCTTCGCGTTATTAGAGGTGAAAAAGATGAAGAATCGAACAGTAACGGGCACTGCCTTAATTTATTATTGCAAAAGAGGGGACCTCGTTTCAAAAAGAGTAGCGCTTTAACCGGTTGTTAAAAAAAAGCCTTCCTACACTTGCCCTAAGACCCTGCGTTTTTGGAAGACTAAGTGCACTCCACATCCCAGACTTCTTTTCTCACTCTCTTTATTGATGCGTCCGATCCCTGCCGGCCTGCGGGGTTTCATGCGGCGTGCTCTCTTGCTTGCCAAGAAACTAATGCTGCTCCACTGGCTAGATTCTGCTTCCCCCACCGTTTCTGTATGGCGTATACTGATTCACCAATTAAAGATGGAACGCCTGGACATTACTGATATGGACTCTGTCAAGGGCCTCCTGCTTCAGACGGTCTGGGAGCCCTTTTGGTCTTCTTGTAGTAATGTTCTGAATATCTAATTGAGTGTTCTTATTTATTCTCGGGTTTGGTTGCCCCTCTGTCTTGCCTCCTTCATTTCAGTATATATTTTCCAATTCCCTCTCCATCTTTCTGCCACAATGGAAATCACTACTGTGGCTCTATAAAAGGGACCCTAAATGTAACAGCACTTACCGCTGGAAAGACAACGGACTGGGAGTGAAGCAGCTGCCACCATGAAAAGCCATGTTTATTTTAACGAGCGTTCATGTTTTTCCGCAGGTCAAAATCTGAAACAAAAAGCATATCTTAGCCAACCAACCAACATATCAGAGTGCAATAAGAAACCAGAACCATTCATCAAACAGCAAAACAATAGGAATACCCTAGTATGTGACCAAATCAAATTAATTATAAGTACTAACAGAGCTCAGCCCTATCCAGTATCCTTCATCCCAATATTTACTTTATTCAGTTTATAATAATAATAATAACAGTTTATATACCGTAGTACCGTGAAGTTCTATGCGGTTTACAAAAGATTAAGCAAAGGTACAAATTGATTGACTTTAAGAGGGGTGGAGGAAAGAGAATTAATAGGACTGGAAATCCATTGTTGAGGAGAAAGTGATCAATAGGACAAGTTAATCGCTATAGAGGGGAGAGAGAGATGAGTGGATCGGTTGTCTAGATGCTTTAGGAACAGGTGTGTTTTTAGACGTTTCCTAAATTCCTCGTAAGTAGTGGGCGAAAGCAATTGTTCTAGGTTTTACCCCACGATGCTGCCTGGTGTGAGAGAAGGTGTTTATGGGTTTTTTTCAGTTTGCAACCTCTCACTGGGGGGGGGGAAACGAAGTTGGGATGTGAGCTACTCTTGTGTCTGTTGGCTGAGAAGGAGAAAAGGTTAGGTATGTATTTAGGGACAAGTCCGTGTAGTGCTTTAAAGCAGAAGCAGGCGAATTTAAACTTTACGCGTGCCTCCATCGGCAGCCAATGCAACTGCCGGTAGTAGGGTGTCACGTGGTCAAATTTCTTTAGCCCAAAGATCAGTCTGACTGCTGCATTTTGCATCAATTGTAAACGTTGCATATTCTTTTGGGAAATTGCCAAATAGGCGATGTTACAGTAGTCAAGTAGACTTAGCACGAGGGATTGGACCAGGGTTCTGAATGCCGATGTATCGAAATAAGTTTTAATGGATCTGAGTTTCCAGAGAGTAAAGAATCCCTTTCTGATTAAGGAGTCCACCTGGTCTTTCATGGTTAGGCATTGATCCAGAGTTACACCTAGTATCTTTATGGTGGGCTGGATAGGGTAACTAAGTTTATTGATACATAGTGGTGATTTGGTGTCAAGCGGATGTGGTGAAGCAACGAAGAATGTCGTTTTTTCTGAATTAAGTTTGAGCCTAAAGTTTGTCATCCATTGCTCCATCACGTTTATGGCTTCTGAAGCTTTGGGAATGGGTTTCCATATTCAGATATTTCCTGATGTCTCGAGAGAGACTCAGAAGAGAAGAAGGGAATTTCTAATGTTGAAACCTGGTGTGACTCAGATAGGGGGTCTTTTCTTTCTTAGATACCCTTGCAAATGTGTTATTAGATACTGTTCCTTAAAATATGTGTTTGTAGAACCGACTCACTTGACTGGTTTCCTTTCTCTGAAGCGCCTTGAGAATGAAGAAACACCTCTACCTAAGTAATAATTAGCTTTCTTTCAACAGTAGATTGAGTGATTTCATTTGCTGGTTATGTTTAATTTAAACTACTCTTATCTTCAAGTCTTGGATCCAAAGTTTGAGGACTAGTGTGTGATTAAGTTAAATTGTGTTTCCTTTTATAAGTTTGATTTATTTTCAGGATTGAAAGTAAATTTAAATATTATGTTTCCTTGATTACACTTTCTGTACAATATGATCTGCTTGAAATATAATGTAAAACTTTATAAATAAAAATAAAAAAAAACTAGCTTGGAGATGAAAGATAATGGTTTTAGTTTCTAAGGGGTACATAAGAACATAACATAAGAACATAAGAATTGCCATCTCCGGATCAGACCCATGGTCCATCGAGTCCGGCGATCCGCACACGCGGAGGCCCAGTCAGGTATACACCTGATTGTTCTAATCACCCATATCCCTCTATGCCTCTCATAAGGAGATGTGCATCTAATTTGCCTTTGAATCCTAGCACAGTGGATTCCTTAATAACCTCCTGTGGAAGAGCATTCCATGCGTCCACCACTCGCTGCGTATAGCAGAACTTCCTGACATTTGTCCTGGACCTGTCACCCCTTAGCTTCAAACCATGTCCTCTTGTCCGTGTCACATTGGACAATGTAAATAATTTGTTTTTCTGCTCTATTTTATCGATGTCTTTCAGTATTTTGAACGTCTCTATCATGTCCCCTCGCAGCCTCCTCTTCTCAAGGGAGAACAATCCCAGTTTCTTGAGTCGTTCCTCGTATTCCAATTTCTCCATACCTCTTATTAGTTTCGTTGCTCGTCTCTGCACCCTCTCCAGCAGTTTTATATCCTTCTTTAGGTTGGGAGACCAATGTTGTACACAGTATTCCAAGTGTGGTCTGACCATTGCTCTATAAAGCGGCATTATGACTTTCTCCGATCTACTCGTGATTCCTTTCTTTATCATGCCCAACATTCTGTTTGCTTTCTTTGCCGCTGCCGCACATTGTGCCGACGGCTTCAGGGTCCTATCTATCAGTACACCCAGGTCCTTTTCTTGTTCGCTCTTACCCAGAGTTGCTCCTGACATTCTATACTCGTGTTCCTTATTCTTACTACCTAAATGCATTACTTTGCATTTCTCCACGTTGAACTTCATCTGCCATTGCTCTGCCCATTTCTCTAGCTGATACAAGTCGCTCTGGAGTTCCTCGCTATCTTCCTGCGATCTGATTTCCCGGCATAGCTTTGTGTCGTCTGCAAACTTAATGATCTCACTGGATATTCCGCCTTCCAGGTCATTGATATATATATTAAATAGAATCGGCCCAAGTACCGAGCCCTGGGGCACACCACTAGTCACTTTCTCCCAGTCTGAGAACTTCCCATTTATGCCCACTCTCTGCTTCCTGTTTTCCAGCCATTTGCCTATCCACCTTTGTATATCTCCCTCTATTCCATGGCTTTGTAGTTTCCTGAGAAGTCTTTCATGCGGAACTTTGTCGAATGCTTTCTGGAAGTCCAAATAAATTATGTCCACCGGCATTCCACTATCAATTTGCTTGTTCACGGTCTCAAAAAATTGAAGCAAATTCGTTAAACATGATTTCCCTTTCCTGAACCCATGTTGACTGGGTTTCATCAAGTCGTGTGTATCTAGGTGCCGGACTATGCTATCCTTGATCAGTGCTTCAACCATCTTTCCAGGGACAGACGTAAGACTCACAGGTCTGTAGTTGCCCGGTTCCCCTCTCGATCCTTTTTTGAAAATTGGCGTGACATTCGCTATCTTCCAGTCTTCTGGTATCTGTCCAGTTCTGATTGTCAGATTGGCAAGTTTCTGCAATAGCTCTCCGATTTCAACCTTCAATTCCTTTAATACTCTCGGATGAATTCCATCCGGTCCAGGGGATTTGTCACTTTTAAGTTTGTCGATCTGGTAGTATATCTGGTCCAACTCCACTTCAACTGTGGTGAGGCTGTCTTCCATTACTCCATTAAACACTTTCATTGCCTCTGGTATTTTTGCAGTATCCTCCTCCGTAAAGACAGACGCACAGCATTCTATTGCCTTTTGGAGCATTAGTTATAAAACTTGAAATCAGCTTCATATTAACGCTGGCCTGTCGATATGGAAAGGGCATGAGAACATACTAAGGCAGGAAACAATAAGATTGATTGCTTCCAGGAAGAAACAACCAGGAGCACTTTCATATTCTGTAATAGACTCGGAGTCTTTTGAGAATCTGCGGGGGGAGGAGGGAAAGAGGTACAAAAGGGAGCCGAAACCTTCAGAAGTTAATGAGAAGCAAAATTCTATTGGTGTGAAAAGTCACACAGCTTTTCCTAACAAAGTGATGCAGCTGAATACAAAAGAGCTGTTTTCAGGGACCTGAGTCTAATGAAAATGGCCCAGCAGACGAATCCAATAAACCCTGACATGGCGTATAGAGGTCTAGGGCTTCTGGAGTTCAAACGCTGTTCCTATACATGTGACAGTGGTCGCGACAGCAGGCCTGCTGCTCTCTCTCTCTCTGGTTTTCTTGGTGTCGGCCTGTTCGGAGGCCAATGTGTCTGCTGCAGAGACTTGGCCACGGGACTGAGGCTCTCCATGAAATCCAGTTTAGGGTGATGGAGTTAGGTGGTCACCTATCTATTTGCAGAGTATTCTTAATTCCTAACCCAGTCCTCATGCAAGATGCTATTAAATCTACTCATGTAGTAAGCAGTAGGACTGTGCACAACCAGAAAATACTTGGTTCAAATGAAGGTTTTCAAATTCTCATGTGAATTTTTAAAAAATATTTTTCTACTTGTGTGGGGTGCAACAAGCGTTTTTGTAAGTAGAAATGCACATAAGCAACTGTGTGGACTTTAAATGATTGCAATTGAAGCAAAAATGAATATTTTACTTACAAACTTTAGAGCAGGGGTGTCAAAGTTCCTCCTCGAAGGCCGCAACCCAGTCGGGTTTTTCAGGATTTCCCCAATGAATATGCATGAGATCTATTTGCATACACTGCTTTCATTGTATGCTAATAGATCTCATGCATATTCATTGGGGAAATCCTGAAAACCCGACTGGATTGCGGCCCTCCAGGAGGGACTTTGACACCCCTGCTTTAGAGCCTAGAAGTTTAAATGCTAAACCCGAGTGGCAGTACTCTTTTTAGAACAATAAAAAGGAGCAGAGATAACCAAACCGAATAGCCCTCAACTTAACTTAACTGTGGTGGACGCATGCAGTGAACGGAAATCCTGGAAACTAGGTTAGGGTTGCCAGATTTTCCTCTGCCCCGGGACTCATGAGAAACTGACAGCAGCCATTCGGGAAGCGGCGCGGGGCCAAGCTGGATGCCAAAAAGATCGCTCCTGCCTTGCCGTGAGATTGAAGGAGGCAGTCGGCAGCCGTCCAGCGAGGGAGGTATTTAAGGAGGATCTTATCTTTCCCGCTCAACTTCCCTTGTACCTTGGGGGGGGTTTCGGGGGGGGGGGTTCTTGTGTTATTATGTTGTTGATCATTCTTGCTATTTGATCGCTTGTAGAACTGCTGTATTTCTTGCACTGGTCTCTCTTTATTGTATTGTTCTGCTTTACCACTTTTTATTACATTAACTTTGGGGGGGGGGGGGGACGGGGGTAACAGCAAAAATCTTGATTCTGGCCAGTATCTGTTATTTTGTCTATGCTGCATTCTTCTTTGCTTTCATCGATGACTGTTCTTGCTTTTTGGCTGTGTTTTTGGATTGCATCAATAAAAAATTGTTTGAAACTAAAAAAGTACGGGGGGATGATTTTAAAAAAAAGTGGAGGGGGGATGTGGATGAATCATTTGGGTATGCTGTCTTTTTCTGTACTGAATTATAGTTTTAGCAAATGAGTTTTCATGTCTTTAAATAGGCCATCCCATTTAAGCAAGCCGCACCCAATACACAGGTTTGTAAAATCTATGTATAAGCCGTGGCCTATTGTTGGGGGAAATACAGTATATAGTTTCAATAAATTGATTGTCCCTGAAGTTAGTTGACTGTTTCCCTTCCCCACTTCTTTTTTTGGTTTGGTAAAAGGACCCCACACTTTCATCTTTTTTCTTCTTAATTTAGGTTTTAACGTCCTGCAACAACACGTCCCATGACATCGCAAACAGCAGCTGATCCCTAGACATTAACCACTAGCAAAGTGCAATAATTGATTTCTCTTTGCCAAGACCAGAACAGGGATTAAAATGACAAGAAGCAAAAGACATGTATCAACTATATTTACTAACGGTAAGTATAATTCAAGTGCAGTAGGGATAAAAACTTTGTGATATGGAAAATGTGCTATGTAAATTCCGGCTTCCCTTTCAGCTGAAGGAGTCTGCGATTTATAAGACTACTTGAAGTTTTTAAGTGCCCGCAATCTTAATTCAGTATGTGGTATTGATAGCCCCATTTAGAAATTTCCATTTCAGACCCTTTAGCGTTCTAAGGCCGCGACTTGCTCTCATCCATTTGGCTAATGATCCCTTTCTGCTCTGAAAGTAAATGATAGCTTTTTACAGTAAATTATTCTTAGAACCAGGGAAGTGCAGTATTTATGTTCCATTGTGTGACATAGCAAAGTGGCCAACATGACAAAAATAAAAGTCTATAACAAGGTAGGTAGGTTATGCCAATATTCAGGAATCCATAATTGTTTAGCCTATATGAAGAGCCTAAAAATAGACAGTCGTCTGTATCAGAATAGTAGCCAGCTGTGCTGTTAGAAGTGTAGCCTTGTTTTATATAGATTTAGAGTTTTGTGTGGGGTGTATGCGATTCCCTGGGAAGGGTGAAACGCACACACAAACCTAACTAGATATGGCCCTAACACATCACTGGGATAAACACCACAGCACTTGACCCTTGATAAAGCTCTGACGAGGGAGTAAATCGGAAGCAAAAGATAAGTGCTGTTTTCATCTCTTTGGCGTCTGGGGATGTGTTTGAATCAGTTGATGCAAAAGTATTTTTCGACATAGAGTATGAAGTCAATGAAGAAAAAAGGCAGTTCTTTGGAGGTTTTTTTTTTGTTGTTGTTGTTGTTTTCAACCTGTGTTTGAACAGAATCCAACCACTCCCTTTTCTGGAAGAAACTGAAAACTCTACTTTTTCACGATCAAACTCTAGAAGACCACCCGCGCACACGTTCTCTTACGTACTATGACTAGGCTCTCCTTCCCCCGCCCCCTCCTGACCAAGCTTCCTTTCTTCTTTTGCAAGTCGCCTACAGCCCGTATAGGTTTGTGCGACACAAAAATACTAGATTAGATTTGACCTGCTACAGTGAAATTCTTCAAAATACAGGATTTTCATTAACCCCCCTCTTTTACTAAGGTGCGTTAACCGATTTGCATGCGCTAATCCGTCCATAGACTAACATGCATGCATTAGTGTTTAGCATGCGCTAATTTCATTAGCGTGCGCTAGTCGGTTAGCGCACCTAAGTAAAAGAGGCCTAAGGTCTTGGAGGGTTTATTTTCCAAAATAAAATTTTATAAATAATCGCTACACTATATATATTATTTGTGTAGTGTGTGTTTTGTATCACGGGGCGACTTTGATTATTTTTTTTATTTTATTTTATTTATTTATTTCTAATTATACATCAAATTTTACAAGAATATATCTTGTTCCATCAAACACAGGGAGGAAAAACAAACCAAAAGTTATACTACTTCATTCTTACAATTATATACTTTATCCCCATAATAGGGGGGGTGGTCAAGCAGTAAGAAATAATGAGAGAAAATTAAAGAGGCATTTAATTAAACAAATAGGCTTAATGTATCTAAGCGCCCTCTACCTCCATTATCCCTCAATCCTTGATGATCTTCTTAACATCCAAGAATTCCTTCAGATGAGTTGGAGAAAAAAATGTGTATTTAACTCCTAAATATCTAACCAAGCATTTGCAGGGGTACGCTAAGAGAAACGTTGCTCCCAAATTAATAGTCTCTTGACACATAGAGAGAAATTCTTTCCTCCGTTCTTGAGTGGTCTTTGCGACATCAGGATATATCCATATTTTCTGTTCCCCAAATAGTTTTTGAGAGTTTTTAAAGAACAATTTCATAATCATATTTACATCTTGCTCAAATACAAATGATACTAAGAGCGTTGCTCTATCAGGGTCAGCTGTTATTGTTTGTTCGTGAAGAGCAGTCACATTTGCAAAATCTATCCCATTTTTTTCCCCTCTTTTCTCTCTTTCAATCTCATTTTCACCTTCTTCTCTTCCAGGCATCTTCTTATTTGGTAAATAATAAATTTTATTTATTGGAGGAATACAATTTGGAGAAACTTTTAAATTTTCAATCGAGTATCTTTTCAATAAGTCAAGAGGCAACACACCCGGAATTTGTGGGAAATTTAAGATACGTCTATTCAAATGTCTATTAAAATTTTCAAATTGCTCTAATTTCATATGAATAGAGGAACTATCTTTGATTGAAGCCACCCTAAACTGTTGGAAATGCTGTATTTCCTCCTGCATCTGCTTAGCTTGGACTGTAAAGTCTAATCTCATAGCTTCAACTGTTCCAGTTAGTAAGTCCAGTTTCTCAATTATTTTAGTTACCTCTTCAGTTGATTTTTCCATTTTCCCCTCCATCCGCTGAAGCAAATGCCAGATGATGTGCATGGAAACCTCCGTCGGAGAGGATAGAGACTCCCCTCTCTTGCTTGCTTCCATCAGCTGTCCAGCCGTAGATGTTGTGCCCTCGCTGGGAGACCCTGCGTCTCCACTTCCAGGATCGCGTGTCTCTCGCCTCAGCGTCTCGGCGGTCGCCGGGCATGGATGCATGAGGGAACCCAGAGGAGACAAAGATATTTCAGTGCCTGAAAGGGCAAGCGACTCCCTCAAATCGCCGCCCAGCGCCGAGCTCTCCACTCCGGAACATACAGCCGCAGGGAGAGCCGAAAAGAAACGGTCCATAGTCTGCTGTATCGGGGTGGACGCCAGGGCCGGCGAGGAAGTGACCCTGTCCACCCCTTTCCTCTTCGTATGAGGCATCACGAATAAAGGTATTATTTTTAATTACGAAAAGCAGGCTCGGAGAAGATTTCAAAGCATCTCTCACGGCTCCTCACATCGCCGCCATCTTGGCCCGCCCCCCACTTGTCGCCTTTGATTATTGATTTTGATTGTTTCACCGATACACAGTGCTCGCACAGCCTTAAGCAGTTGAGTGGCCTAGTTGTTGCAGCAGCAAGCTGTGAACCAGCAAAATTAGAGTTCAAATCACTCTTCTCCCACCGACACACCTTGTGACCTTGGGCATGTCGCGTTGCTTCAGGTAGAGAAATAGGGCCTGGCTATCTGCCGCAGTTGGCAGCAAATCCAGATATACAATGCCGGGCCAGAGGGTTTTTGGCCACTAAAAACATAGCAAATTAAGCTGATATTCATTGACTGGCCAGCTAAGTTTATTATTTATTTAAAAATTTACATACTGCATATAACTGTGCGGTTTCCAAATGACATACATAGAATCTTGTTTCCCTCCGATTGTCACGTGTAACAGACATATCAAGACAACATATCAAGCCAAATATAGGGCTCCTTTTACAAAGCCACAGTAATAATTCCCCCCCCCCCCCCATGGGCTTCAGTGCATTTGCCACGGAAAAATCACTACTGTGACTTTGTAAAAGGGACCCCTTGATCTGCTATATATGTGGGTCTTTCTGGCTGCTCAACTTAGCCAGTTAATATTGGTGCTAACCAGCTATGTTAGATATGTCTTAAGTCTGAATAGCTTTTGGACAATTGTTCGGGTTGTCCTACATCTAGATGGTGTGAATAACACGAAGAAAGACCTAGCGAAGCTTGAAGAATGGCCCAAAATTTGGCAGCTAAAATTTAATGCTAAGAAATGCAAGGTCATGCATTTGAGCTGCAAAAACCCGAGGGAACGGTACAGGTTAGGGGGTGAAGAACCTTTGTGCGTGAAAGAGGAGTGGGACTTGGGTGTGATAGTATGTGATGATCTTAAGAAGGCCAAACGGGTCAAAAGATGATGATGGCAAAAGCTAGAAAGATGTTAGGCATAGGATGCATAGGGAGAGGTATGGCTGGTAAGAAAAAGGAAGCATTGATGCCCTGTATAGGACTCTGATGAGACCTCATTTAGAATATTGTGTACAATTTTGGAGACTGCACCTTCAAAAAGATATAAACACGATGGAGTCGGTACAGTGGAAAGCTACTAAAATGGTTGATGGTCATAAGACACATGGGGACAGACTTAAGGATCTCAATAGGTATACTTTGGAAGAAAGATGGGAGAGAGGAGATATGATAGAGATGTTTAAATACCTGCTTGGCATAAATGCACATAAGGAGAGTCTCTTTCATTTGAAAGGAAGCTCTGGAATGTGAGGGGGCATAGAATGAAGTTAAGAGGTGATAGGCTCAGGAGTAATCTCAGGAAATACTTTTTGACAGAAAGGGTGGTAGATGCATGGAATAGTCTCCCAGTAGAGGTGGTGGAAACAAAGACTGTGTCTGAATTCAAGAAAGCGTGAGATAGGCACGTGGGATCTCTTAGAGAGAGGAGGAGATAGAGGATGCTGTGGATAGGCAGACTGGCTGGGCCATTTGACCTTTATCTGCCATCATGGTTCAATGTTTCTAAGTAAGATGAAAATGGGACTGGGGGCACCTACATTGGGGTCTTTTATAGAAATTGGGGAGGTAGGGTAAATTGGCAGCGAGGGGCAGTGATTCATTTGTTTCAGGAAGTTCTGTCTGCAAAGAATATGCACTACAATGAAACAAATTGATCAAAAGTATTTGAGTCTTTTCTCTTAGAAACAACAGAATGACATAAGAAGTATTACTGGAATTTCTTGTCATTTGCAGATTTCTATTTCTTCTTTGTCATATTTATATGTGGCTATTTTAATTATATTTTATTTTCCATGTTTCCATATCTGCAGACAAAATGCATACTTGGAAGAAATGCAAAGGATTATTGCATAACCTCAATCAAAAGCTTCTGTTCTGCCACAGATAACAATTAAGGAATGAATAGATATCTCTTGAGTCTAATAGTCCACTTTAAACAAGGGTCAAAATATGGGGGGGGGGGAGGGAAGGGAAGGCATGTCCACTGCATTAGAAATTTGGCAAGGAGGTGCCACAATGCATTTACTAGCGATTTTCCTAATCCATAAACCCATAAATTGAAGGAGATAGATCAAGGAGGTGAACCATTTGATATAATAACTATAAAGAATCTCCTAAGTGTGTTGCACAGGTGTTTCATTAATTCCCCCCTCCCCCCTCCCCCCCCCCCCCCCCTCTTTTTACTAAGCTGAGGTAAAGGTTTCTACCACGGTCCAGATCTCTAAATGCTCTGATGTTGCTCCAGTGCTCATAGTAATTCTGCGAGTATTGGAGCATTTAGCACTCCGGGTGCACCGTAAAAGCAGGGGGGGGGAGGGGGGTGTCTATTTGCTACTGTTGACAATTCAAAATAAAGTGATTTTTTAAAAAATATATTGTAGACTCAATATTTGTATTAATTTTTAATGTTTGATGTCCAGCCTGAACAAACAGGTCAAGGCTGTTTACAAAATTCGTAGTATGTGTAAGCTTGAAATCTTTTGGTGGCCCTCAGAGCTTTCTCCTATTTATTTATTTCTTCCTTTTGTGCGTCGCACATACCTATACAAGCTCTTGGCGACATTACAGAAGAAGGGGTTAGAAGAGGGTAGGGAGGACAATGGAGGGCAGGAAGATACAGGAGGAGAAGAGGATACAAGTGATTAGGTGTCAAATAGATGAGTTTTCAGTTTCTTCCGGAATTTGATGTGGTTAGGTTCCGTCCTGGTCATTTCAGTAAGGTCATTCCAAGTTTTTACGCCTAGAAAGGTGAGCATGGAGTGGAAAACACGTTTGTATTGCAGATTTTTTTTTGTGGAAGGGAGATTTAGAAGTATTCTGTTGAAGGTTCTGCGGGAAGTAGACCATGCCTTGGAGAAGAGCTGGATGAGAGGAGCCGCGGAGTTTCCGTAAAGTATACGGTGAATGATGCATGAATTTTGAAGGTTATTCGCACTGCATAGGGTTACCAGATTTTACTACTGTAAAATCCGGACCCATGGCCCCACCTCCAGGCCCACCCAGTTCTACCCAGCCCAGCCCCTTTCTGTTCAAGTCACGCCACATTCCGCCCCAGCTTTGCCCCCAGCCCTGTCCCCCTCAACCTGTTGTCTTGCTCAGAGTCAAGTTGGGAGGGCATCTGTGCATGGGCAGGTGTGATGCAATGACATCACACAATGACATCACACGATGTACTTGTGATGTCACCGCATTGCGCAGATGCCCTCCCGATGCGGTCCTGAGCTGGAAGTATCGGGTTTTGAAAAGCTTTCTGGACAACTGGACATGTTCTCTAAAAAGAGGACATGTCCAGGTATATCCGGACATCTGGTTACCCTAACACTGTGGCCCTTTATATGAAAAAGGTTGGAGATCAATGATGGGAGTAGGGTTACTCTATGGCTCCAGAAAAAGGAGGATGGATTGAGACATCTGGCTTTTACTTTTTTTTTCTCACTCAGAGAATAGTTAAGCTCTGGAACGCATTGGCAGAGGTTGTGGTAAGAGCGGATATTGTAGCTGATTTTAAGAAAGGTTTGGACAAGTTCCTGGAGGAAAAGTCCATAGTCTGTTATTGAGAAAGACATGGGGGAAGCCTCTGCTTGTCCTGGATTGGTAGCATAGAATGTTACTACTCTTTGGGTTTTGGCTGGCCTAGAACCTTCTCTCCAACGTCAGAATTGATGTTGGGGGCTGGCGATGTGCATTCACTGCATCCGCCTGGCCCTTCCTCACCTGGAGTTGCGGCAGGGGACTTATTGGTTGGAGCGTATTGGGTGGCAGTGGTGGGTGCAGCGGTGGCGGACCGAGGGGTGGATGTAGTGTGTTGGGTGGCAGGGAGGAATCGTCAGTGGCTTCAGCACAGGTTGGCTTCAGGGGAGGAAGGAAGGGGATGGGACAAAGGCTGGAAGGCAGTGAGGGGGAGGGGGAACAAACTTGGGACACAGAAGGAAGGGAGGGGGCATGAACCTGGGACACAAGGGAGGGAGGAAGGTGGCACTAACTTGAGACTTAGGAGGGAGGGAATAGAAAGGGACAATTATTGGGCCTGAGTGTGTGAGTGAGAGGGAAAGAGATGGTGCACATGTGGAAAGGAAGAGGAAAATTGAACATAGAGAGAGAGAGAGGAGTGAGGTAGAGATGCATGGGGAATAGAAGGATGAGAGGGAGAAATGTTGGATAAGGTGGTGGAAAGGGAACAGAGGGATAGATTGAAGGGGATGTAAGGGGGATGAATGTTGGGACATTGTGATGGAGGGAGAGATGTGGCATGATGTTGGAGAGGGGTGATAGGATAAATGGGCATGAAGCTGAAGGGCAGAGGTGAAAAATGCTACACATGATCTGGGGAATGAGAGAGGAAGAAAAATTGGACTCCTGGAGGGGACAGAGAGAGATGTTGGTTGGGGAATGGAATGATATCTGAAGGAGAGGAAGCATGCAGGAAGCAGAAAGAAAGAAATATTGGATGCACAGTCAGAAGGAAGTGCAACCAGAGACTCATGAAATCACCAAACAAAGGTAGGAAAAATGATTTTATTTTCAATTTAGCGATCAAAATGTGTCAGTTTTGAGAATTTATATCTGCTGTCTATATTTTGTACTATATTTGTCTATTTTTCTATAGTTACTGAGGTGACATTGCATATTTTAAAGTCATCTACCTTGACCTCTTTGGTGTGCTTTGTGTTTTTATAATTATGTGGTTACCATTATGTATTAATAAGATTATATTGTGTGTATATGAAAAATGGATGGAAGAAATTGCATTATAATTAGTACTATTATTATGGAGATGCGAGTCAGGGGCGGAGTGTGTGTGGGTCAGGGGCGGAGTTTAGGCGGGGTACTCGGTTGGTAATTGTTAGGCCTAGGGGGTGCTTGGCTTGAAAAGGTTGAGAAATACTTCCCTAGAGCAGTGGTTCCCAACCCTGTCCTGGAGGAACACCAGGCCAATTGGGTTTTCAGGCTAGCCCTAATGAATATGCATGAAGAAAATTTGCATGCCTATCACTTCCATCATATGCAAATCTCTCTCATGCATATTCATTAGGGCTAGCCTGAAAACCCGATTGGCCTGGTGTTCCTCCAGGACAGGGTTGGGAATCACTGCCCTAGAGAACCAGAACTCCGCACAGGAACAAAACCAGTGACCTACACAGCGCTTTCACATGAGCCACTGGATCAACCCCTCACTGCTTTCTTTTCCTTTTTTTTTTATGTTCAACAATTAATAAGAAACTGTGCTCAACTATGTACTAAATCCAAATCTCCCTAAATCCTACCATTTAATATTTTATGATTCATTGAAAAGCATTTTCCTTGTTAACCAGCATCGCAATACAACGCACTGTGCCTGCAGTTATAGAACCAAAATGTATATTGTAGCATGTTGAATCTGGAACAAGTACACATTGTTACATTTCCTAGCTCCAGGCATCTAGAAGAAGCCTTTTTCAGATTTCTAAGCGGCATATTCATGGATGTGACATTTGCAAGGCAGCTGTTTGTCTGGTATCAGCCTCCAAAGAATCTACTGTAGCTTCTAGGTCCAAAAGAATATGGGAAACCTTAAAGGAACTATGCTGCCCTCCATACTGATTTGATTTATTATATTTAATATACCGTATGCACATAAGTATTAAGCGGTTTATAATATTAATACAATGAGGGAGACTTTACAGACCAAATGAATACCCTCTCTGTCCCAGTGGACTCGCAATCTAAATTATATTAAATGCAGAAGTATTAACTGCAAACTGATTTAACTCGGAAGATTCCCCAAGGAAGAAATGTCAAGATTTGTCATGTCTGGACCATTTTGAATTGGCAGCCTATGGATCTGCAAGCAAATAGCTTGAAACTGAAGCCACAAAGTTAGGTACGTATAAAGTATAGGTTTGCCAGCTGGATGGTATTGCGTCGGCCCTGCCATTTTGTTTTTTTTAATCTGGTCGGATCAACTGTGAGCACATGTTCAAAACTAGCAATCACTGCTCCCTCTAACCAAGGGGTGTCAAAGTCCCTCCTCGAGGGCCGCAATCCAGTCGGGTTTTCAGGATTTCCCCAATGAATATGCATGAGATCCATTTGCATGCATGCATTGTATGCTAATAGAGTTCATGCATATTCACTGGGGAAATCCTAAAAACCTGACTGGATTGCGGCCCTCGAGGAGGGACTTTGACACCCCTGCTCTAAGCTGAGCGGGAGTCCTCCACCTACAGCCCTGACAGAAGGGGGCGCTGTTTCACTATTATTTCACTAGTGAGGGACAGGCAAGCTCTGCAATACTCCAGAGAACCTGCCTGTCTCTAGCAATTGAAAACACAATATTGAAGCACTAAGGCCCAGATTCTATTTTTTTTTTTTTAAATGCCTAAAGTTAGGCACCCAGATCTTGCCCCCTCCCCTTTTACACAAACGTAGCGTGGTTTTTAATGCAGGCCGCAGTGGTAACAGGTCTGATGCTCATAGGAATTCTATTAGCAATGGAGCTGTTACCGTCACAGTCGGCGCTAAAACCACGCTGCAGTTTTGTAAAAAAGGGGTGGGGGAATAATTATTTAAAAAGCTTAATCAGCACTGATAACAAGTAATCAGCATCTCATAACTGGCTTAAATGGAAATTAGTTGGTTAATAAGTGCCTACCGCTTTCAGGTAGGCGCCTACTCCAAGGAGCCTACCAAAAAGTTGGCATAGTTAGGCGCCGGTATTTAGGGCAAACCCTCTATACTTAGGGTTACCAGGTTTTCCTGGATATGTCCTTCTTTTGAGGGCATGTCCGGTGGTCCAGACAGCTTTTCAAAATCCGGCACTGTGTTTGGGTTTTGAAAAGCTCCCTCAAATCGCATCGGGCAGGGAGGAAGTCCGAGGGCTTAGAGGGGGTTGGGCAAAACTGGACAGGCCTGAGGGTGGGTCTGGGGGGGGGGTCTGGATTTTCTGATTGGGAAATATGGCAGCCCTGTTTTACTGGTTGAGACCTCAAATCTAGACAAGCCAGTAAATGACATGCATCACTTGGAGTAGGTTTAAATGCCATTAGGGAAGTTTTTTTTTAAGCATGCCTTTATTTCCACTATAATGGCATCCTAAACAGCAAAATATAGCACAAATATGAGGTGAAGTATGATAAGCAAATCAACAGGATTGCATAAGAATCACAAACCTTAAGAGAGAATCCTGAAACAACGAAGATGAAATAGAATACTCAAATTCTTTATGGAGCAAATATCTACTGCTTACAAACATCTTTCAGTTAACTATCGAAGCACTTAGCCTGATCCCACAACCAGCTATTAAAAACAAGAACTCGCTCTCTTACCAGGCTCGGTGCTCTGCCAACCTGATCACATTTCAACTCTACCGATAAATAATAAAACAGAAGGAAAGGTTTACACAAAAATAAAGGAATGCACAGAAGTCACAGAAGTCCATTTGTTCAGATCCATTTTAGAAATCCAGGCAGAAGGATGAACCGTTAGGATATAACGAGACAATGAAAAGAGAACCACGGTGACTGGAAAATGAGCAGCACTTCCTGAGATCTGTTTATTTGCGGCCTGGTGTAAAGAGATAGCTTATGTATTAAGCTGTGTTACAGATCCTCCCTGGGAGATTCCAAAGAGCAGTTCTCGCAGGTAATGGCCACACTCTAGGCAGGATTAAATGAGGTAGCAAATGGCTTTCCTGGCAATCGGAAGAAGCATGAGCAAAATATTACAACGGACAAAAAAGCTCTTCAATGTCTGGTTAGTGAAATCTTATGTCCAGAAAATAGCCGCCCTGCATTTAATTGCAAACTAAGAGGCCCTTTTACAACGACACACTAAAAAGTGGCCTGTGTTATGATTAGCACGTGGGTTTCCCACGTGCTGAGACCACTTTTAGCACAGCTGTAAAATGGCCATAATTTCCCTTGGTGTGATAATGGCCTCACGCTAATCTTCCCATTAACGAGGGTCTCTCAAATTATGTGCCAGGGCACAGTGATGTGCCCCGAAGAGATTCCGGATGGGCCACGAGAGATTCCAGAATTTTACTTTATTTTTTTAAAATTCCCTTCCTAAGTATACACTAGAGTAGATGACGTTTATTCTTTCATTTAATACGTCTTCCCAAAGGAGCCCAGAACAGATTCCAAGAGTACATTCACAGTATATACAGGACAAAACTTAAGTGAAAGTACAGACTTAGCAGCCGTGGAGGGGCATAATCAAAAAATACATCTAAGTCCCCTTTTGACCTAAGGCCCTAAATGCTGAAAGTAGCAGCAGGGAAAATGTCCATTCTCAGAAAAACATCCAAAATGAGGATTATTTTGAGAATGGCCTACCTCTACATTCAGCAGTTTAATCGCCCAGACCACCACTATGTCTAACCTTAGAACACATTATCAACCAAAAAATAGCCCATGTCCCAAATGCCCAAAACAAGACCTTTTAGGCGAAGGAGGGGCCAGTCCTTGGTCTAAAAACTGGATTCTGTAACCGGTGTTTGTCAAAAACGACACTGATTATAGAATTCCCCCTCCCCCCCCCCCCCACAACAATCATGGCAGGAGAGATGCTTCATCTCCCTTGCCGTGATTGCAATCCTTCTCCTGAACTGCCGCAAACTGCGGCAGGAGAGATGCCTAATCTCTCCTGCTGCGGTTCGCAGCAGTTTGGGGGGGCGATCGCGATCCACCCCCACCCCCATACCCCGACAATACCGGCAGGAGGGAGCCCAACCCAGCCCATGTGCCTAAGACCCAAGCTAAAAAAGTTTGAGAGACACTGCATTAGTGTGTTGCCATTAGCATATGACCCCTTAATTATACCTATTGTATAGGTACTAAGGACTCAATTGCTAACCACATATTAACCAGTTAGCGTGCAGGGATGTAGCTGCACTAACAGATTAGCGCTAGGCATGCCTACTCTATGCCCCAAGCAGTAAAAAAGAAAAATTATAGAACATGAAAAGCAGACGCAGATGCCAATACTACCACAAGACACCTGAATGCGCCCCGCAGTATTGGATTTTAGCCTGCAGTAAGCACGCATTAATGCTTACCACAGTTGTATAAAAGGACCCCTAGGTTTCTTTCACTTTCGGAATGTCTGCACTGCTAAGGAAAAGATGTACAACATGTTTGATCCATTACAAGAATTGAGACGCACATCTTCCGTCTGTCTCAATTTATCATTAAAATAGATCTTACACGTTTCAAGTTGCATACGGAGCATGAAGTTACTGCATGCAGTTACTAGAATAAACATTCACAGTTGAAACATGGGACTTGATTATTTAAACGTTATGACTGAACTTTGGTCAATATTCAAAAGAACATCCACATATGAAGACCAAGTCAATAACAAAGCTCCTGGTAGGAGCTAGTTTATAAAGAAACATCTGTGCCTTCTTTCCCTTGTTAAGCTTCAGTGACATGGAATTTCATTTGCCTATGGTTTTGAGAACAATCTGCTTAAATGGATTATTATCGGGATATACCTATCAGATGCAATTGTACTCTTTGAAGATTGAATAAGGCTACAGCAAGTTCCTGATGCAGGCAAAATTTGCAAAGTGGCCACATCAGGGTTGTCTGAACAAAAATGATTTTCACCACATTGCACTGGACTGTGTGTTTTATCCAACTTTTTTTATTCCTCTGTGTTCATTTTGTTGGACTGCACCTCTGGTTTTGGTTTAAGGGCGAGTCCTGGTCATGCTTCGCCCATGTGACTACCCCCTTTGTAAATATGCACCGTTTAAGTGTTCTTTTAGGTTTCCATGGCTGGTATCATGATTGATGCAGTTGTTTGGGTCTCACTGCATTTTGGTAGGTAGAAGATTTGCTTTTCACATTTGTTACCTTTCTACATAGCAGCAACAATTAGTATATTTTGTGATTTGGCATTACAGCTCTCCCTTCGGATTCGCGGTTTCATTACTTGCAAATTTGATTATTCATGGTTTTGGGGCCTAGGACCCCCCCTTGTGAATCTCCCCATCCCTGACCTCCCCAGACCTTACCTGGTGGTCTAGAGGTGATGCGGGGCAGAAGCGATCTTCCTACACTCCTTCCCCGTGCAGAGCCGTCATCAAAAATGACTGCTGTGAGTTCCCATGGTCTCACAAGACTACAATGGGAACTCACAGCAGCCATTTTCGATGATGGCTCTGCATGAAGCAGGAATATAGGAAGTTCGCTCCTGCTCTGTGTCACCACTAGACCACCAGGTAAGGTCTGGGAGGCGGGATGGGTCAGATTTGGCCCAAAAGTTATTCACAAATTTTCATTATTCGCAGGCCAGCTCTGCCCCTAACCCCCGCGAATATGGAGGGAGAAGTGTACTTTATGGCCATTGACTAACTGCATATTAATACCCTGGACTCCTGATACAGGCTTACTCGCCAAAACAAGGCCTGTGTCAAGTCCTATGTTTGCTTATATGATTTCTTGCATAGACTGTATTGATTGCTATTAAAGGGTGGTTCGTTTGAAGACCTGGCCCCCCTCTGCTGTTTCCTTTGGACTGACAGGTAGTATCGAGTGACATGGTAATTGTTCCTACCGTAATTCCATAGTTACTCTGAAAGATATTCAAGATGGCTGCCAAGACTTGGTGCGCTGGAAGCAGCTGCACCAGTAGCAGGGGCAGGAAAGAGTTGTTTTTTTTTCACCCCTAAAGAGGCCACTAAACCACTAGATCTAAAGGTAGAGTGTGGGAGAGCTGGTATTCCCACAGCAGCAGTCTACAAAGGTAGGGCACATGGAGGGATCATGGCACAGGGGGGAAGGGAGGGCAGGGTCATGGAATGGAGGGTGAGGAAGGAAGGGATCATGTCACAGTGGAGGGAGAGAATAAGAGAGAGAGAGAGAGATGGCAGAGCATGTAGAGAGGGACAGTGGAATGCCAGCCAGCCAGCCAGTGGCCTTATGTGTAGTTTTGGACAATAAACTGTCCTTTAACGTACACATCAGTTCTGTAGTTCAAAAATGTTACTTTAAACTTAAAATGATCTGTTCTCTCACATCACTTTTAGATTCCAAATCCATTATTATTCTTGTTCATTTATTAGTCATTTCCAATTTAGACTACTGTAATTCACTCTTTCAGGGAATTACACAAAAAGAAATCAGGAGACTTCAAATAATTCAAAATACTGCTATAAAAATTATCTTCAATGCTAAAAAAATAGTTGACCACGTAACACCGCTTCTGAAAAAAAAGCCCATTCGTTGCCCATTTCCCATAGAATTACATTCAAAATCCTATTTCCCGCATTCAAAGTACAAACCAAACTTTTGATTCCACGCATAACCTCAAGAACGCTTAGATCTTCACAACAATATCTTCTTTCAAGTCTCTCTATGACACAACCTGCAAAACGATTTTTCAGTGGTAGCGCCTTCGCTTTGGAATTCTCTCCTAATAAATTTGAGGCAGGAAACCAACTCTGATAAATTCAAGTCTAACCTCAAAGCCTTCCTTTCTAAAGACTGTATGAGATGGAGACCCAGAGCTTAATCATACCTAACCCGTATGTCCTTATGTTTTATCCTCCCCATTATTTTTTTATTGTAGGCAATGTATCCTACCCTTCTCCCTTTTATGTCTCGTGCAGTTGTCCTTTTAAAATATTTTAATCGTGTGCATCTAATCACTTTTTTAATTTTCTTTAATTTTGGAAAATTGTATTATGTAAACCGCTGAGGGAATATCAAGCAGTATATCGAGACTTTGGCCCTCTTTTACAAAGGTGCGTTAAGCGTTATAGTGCACATTTAGCACGTGCTAAATCAACATGTGCGCTAACTGCTAATGCATCCATAAGATAACATGCACGCATTAGCGTTTAGCGCGTAATTAGTGGGCGCTAATATTTACCGCACGCTAAAAAGCATAGCGCACCTTTGTAAAAGAGGGGGGGGGGTAAATAAAACTTGAAACTTGATACGTTTGCAGTTGTCTGTTATACTCACACACAAAAAAAACCAAAAACGCTTCTTGCTTTATTTGTTGCGATATTGTGAAATGAATAAGAGCTACAAGTTTTGGGATAGGACTGAATAAAAGCTAAAATTTTCATTATTGACAAAAAAAAACTAGAATTAATAAGAATTAAAATTCCATGTTTTTGCGCATGAATAATTACATAAGAACATAAGAACATAAGAACTGCCATCTCCGGATCAGACCTTCGGTCCATCAAGTCCGGCGATCCGCACACGCGGAGGCCCTGCCAGGTGTACACCTGGCGTAATTTATAGTCCACCATATCTTTATATGCCTCTCTTAAGGAGATATGCATCTAGTTTGCTCTTGAAGCCTAGGACGGTCGATTCCGCAATAATCTCCTCTGGGAGGGCATTCCAGGTGTCAACTACTCTCTGAGTGAAGCAGAACTTCCTGATATTAGTCCTGAACTTGCCCCCCCTTAGCTTCATTACATGTCCTCTAGTCCGTGTCAAATTGGACAGTGTAAATAATCTTCTCTGCTCTATTTTGTCGATTCCTTTCAGTATTTTGAAGGTCTCGATCATATCCCCACGCAGTCTCCTTTTCTCAAGGGAGAACAATCCTAGTGTTATAAGTCTATCCTCGTATTCCAGTTTCTCCATACCCTTCACCAGTTTTGTTGCTCGTCTCTGCACCCTCTCCAGCAGTTTTATATCCTTCTTTAGGTAGGGAGACCAATGTTGGACGCAGTATTCCAAGTGTGGTCTGACCATTGCCCTATAAAGCGGCATTATAACTTTCTCCGATCTACTCGAGATTCCTTTCTTTATCATGCCCAACATTCTATTTGCCTTCTTTGCCGCTGCCGCGCATTGTGCCGACGGCTTCAGGGTCCTATCTATCAGTACACCCAGGTCCTTTTCTTGTTCACTCTTCCCCAGAGTTGCACCTGACATTGTATACTCGTATTCCTTATTCTTATTGCCTAAATTAGAGCTAAAAGTATTGTCTGGACTATAATATCACTAGTATTAAGCTATTTGGATTTCTGTGTGCAAAGCGGAACCCGACATGCCTCACAAGTTGTACTTTTATTGATGTTCTTTTAAGCCCAACAAAAGTTGGAAAAAAGCCCGCTATAGGCTTTAAAATGTTTATTTTGTGATGCCTTAAGCCCGTAAAATTGCATAAAATCATCTTTCTGCTTTGAGCAGAGAGATGCAAGGAAGAAAATTAAGACTGTGGGGATGGGGAGGGGACGGGGTTGGAAAACGTTAGATAGATTGTGAGCCCACCGGGACAGATAGGGAAAATGCTTGAGTACCTGATTGTAATACCACTTAGATAACCTTGATAGGTGGTATGTAAATACCTAATAAACTTGAAACTGCGAGAAAGGTGAGGGGACATGGATGAAAATGTGGGGACAGTGAAGGGGCAGGGATGAATCTTTGTCCCCGCATCTCTCTCTAGTAGACTACAGAAACACTGTTTCCATCATCACGCTGTGGCTTTCTTCAGGGTGTGCTGTGAGGTCTGCAGTTTATCTTTATAGTGGGACCTCAAATCTGATTGGCCGGGGCTTGAAGCGATCGAGGTAGGAAACTCTGTTGCTCAAGCCTCAGCCAATCAGGGTACAAGTGGATTGATTTTTCGCTCCGTCAAAAATTACAAAGCCTAGGGGACACTTGATGAAGTTACACGGAAATACTTTTAACACCAATAGGAGGAAAAAATTTTTTCACTCAGAATAGTTGAGCTCTGAAACGCGTTGTCAGAGGAAGAGCAGATAGTGTAGCCGGTTTTAAAAATGGTTTGGACAAGGTTCTGGAAGAAAAGTCCATAGTCTGTTATTGAGAAAGACACGGGGGAAGCCGTTGCTTGCCCTGGATTGGTAGCATGGAATATTGCTACTCTTTGGGTTTTGGCCAGGTACTAGTGACCTGCATTGGCCATCGTGAGACCATTGATGGACCCAATAAGGCTATTCTTATGTTCTTATATATAAAGACAAACTGCAGACTTCACAGCACACCCTGAAAAAAGCCACAGAATGATGGCTGAAATGTCAGTTCTACCTACCCAGATGCGGCGAGACCCGGACAATTCCAACAATCACGCAGTGTTTAAGTTGTGCTTATTTACAGAATAGTGGTTAGGAAGAACTGTGGCAATTACAAGCCCCTAGAGACTTTTTCTTCCAGTGGGAAAATGCACATTAAAGAGAATTATGGCAGGGTGTTTAACATTTTAACCCTGCACTGCTGAGATGCAAACTGTCATCATTATGCTTTCTGAAAGCAATAATCAAAGTCAGTTTTACTCATTAAAATGGGGTTTTTCATTTTTTTTTTGCCCTGCCCTACATACATTTCTCAACAACATGCATAAGTTTATCCAAAAACTTGCAGAGGCATTCCCAGGGGCAGGGCAGACCAGGGGTTCTGGGAAAGCACCCTCAGAACAAACAGTAATATTTCATGTGACATTAGTCAAAGCTAAACTATGTGTACTTTTGCTTGGGCAAAGCCTGCAAGGTCTGTATTACAAAAACACTTTTCATTACTGCTCCCTCCAAGTTATACATAAGGAAATACTTTGAGAGAGTGACAGATGCCTGTACCATGAATATAATTAAAGTACACTTGGGACAGGTACAGAGGCCAGTGGTAGAACAGTGGTGAATGATTGGGTAAAAGATAAGAACAGAGGACTTGAGTATTAGATGAAGTGTGTGAACAGGTAACTAGATCAGAAGACCAAGGGACCCTGTTACGTGAATTAGTGTGTGCTGTTAACACACAGCTATGCTAACAATTACCAGTGGCTTGAAGCTTGGTACATGCCAACAGTGGTATAGTGAGGGAGGGTAGCGCTACTGTTCCCGCTGCTTAAGCACCCCCCACTCTTTCCGTTGCTTGAGTGTCCCCACCACCCATGTGCCTCTTAAAATGTGAATTGCTCGTGCCAGCCAAGGCTACCTTCTGACATCACTTCCTGGTCCCGTGACAAGGAAGTGATGTCAGAAAGGAGCTGAGGCTGGTGCAAGATGCTGCTTGAACCAGGGAAGACTTAAGGATGTATGTGGGGGGAGAAGAGGAGGAAAGGCACCTCCACCCTCCACGAAGATGACGCCTGGGGCAATCCGCCTCCCCTCCCCCTTACTATGTCACTGCATGCTAATTCATGTACAAAGTGCATGGCATGGAATGGAGTGGAGAGAGGGAACCAAAGTGTACATCACACCACAGAAGAAGAACACCAAAGGCCTTGCAAAATGGGACAATGAACTTCACTGTATTGACTGACCCGTCACAGGCGTGTTTCAGTGCAAACGCCTGCGTCGGTGGTCAATCGAATCAAAGCATCAAAGGAAAAGGTGCTGTGGAGTTGAAACCAGAATCACCAACAATTCTTATTCATTTAGTCGCTCGTTTTTGGAGACGCTGACGAGCTCTGTGAGTAACTGCACAAAATTTTCGAGTGAGAGGATTTACGTCAACTGAAACCTGGTACAAATTAAGAACATAAGAACATAAGCAGTGCCTCCGCCGGGTCAGACCATAGGTCCATCCTGCCCAGCAGTCCGCTCCCGCGGCGGCCCAAACAGGTCACGACCTGTCTGAATCACCAGAAGGGGCTCCCTTGCCACCTTGGTTTCTCATTGAAGTCCTATCTTCCCATCGGAGTCCTAACCCTCCGGTCTTACACATGCACGACCTGATTTGGTTTCTATACTTATTACCTGGTTAGCTTTCTATACTTGTGTTACATCCCAGCACCTCTCTCAGTATCCCATGATCCCTTTATCCCTCAGAAATCCGTCCAATCCCTGTTTGAATCCCTGTACCGTACTCTGCCTGATCACTTCCTCCGGTAGCGTATTCCAAGTGTCCACGACCCTTTGTGTGAAAAAAAACTTCCTTGCATTTGTTCTGAACCTATCTCCCTTCAATTCTCTTGCCTAAACTAGGTACAGATCTCCCTTATTCTGTAACACTGTGTGCAGATTCCAGGAAAGCCCGTGATCTGTCCGTGATCCTTCCATGGCCACACCCCCTTTTTGGAGCCACACCGAAAATTTACATGCAGATGCCAGCACGAGCTAAATGCCAAGCCGCCCATTCTAATCCTGTGGATGGCTCAGCACTTAGGACTCCTTTTACGAAGCCACTGTAGCGGCTTTCTATCACATGCTAACCCCCGCACTAGCCAGAAAACTACCGCCTGCTCATGAGGAGGCTGTAGTGGCTAGCGCGGCCGGCGGTTTAGTGCGCGCTATTACGTGTGTTAGACCGCTAACGCACCTTCATAAAAGGAGCCCTTACACTGCTAATTTAAATTCATGCCCATTAGTGCTGATAATTTTATTTAAAAATGTATGTACCGTATAGTACCTTTACGGTTTCCATAGCAACAAGCATAAAATGTTAAACAAACATACTTAATTCGGTTGTTAAAAAAAAAGGTCGGTAAACATCAGAAATCTTCAAATCCAGTTTGAATATAAAATTCCAACTCAAAAAAGCCTTCCCAAACAGTTGAGTTTTTTAACATTTTGTTAAAATTCGTTCTAGCAGCAGACAAACGCAGAATTCCTGGCGGGGTATTCCACAGCTTGACACCCGCCACAGATAACATAGTCGCCCCAATGTTCATGTGGGAGATTAACATATTAAAAACTGCAGACTTGGTACACGATGCAGGCTGACTTTATTTATAACAAGTAAAACATTGGTTAAAAACCTTTTACCAGGCAAGGGACCCAACACGGTCCGTGTTTCGTATAATCTTCATCAGGGGTCCACAGCGTGTTACCAGTGCTTTAGATTTCTCAGCGTGCCTCACTGCTATGTGTCCAAGGCTATCCTTTTGATAACTTTTCCTTTTATCAAAAGTGGACCCCTGATGAAGATTATACGAAGCACGGACCTTGTTGGGTCCCTTGCCTGGTAAAAGGTTTTTAACCAACGTTTTACTTGTTATAAATAAAGTCAGCCTGCATCGTGTACCAAGTCTGCAGTTTTTTGGTTTGTTTGTTCTGGATTGTTGGTTACTGCAGACAGTTGGACCTCAGGTTTTTCCTTTGTGGTTTGGTTTGTTGTTCGGAGATTAACATATTACCTTCCAAACATAATTTCATACTGTTTCATGAGCTAATTGGCTCATTTGACAATTAAATTGCATGCAAATTGGGCACGCTCCCAAATTGGCGCATGCAATGTTTAGCACTATATGTACTGTAGAATTAGCGTGTAAGTGCACATTAGTTCTTAACGCAGCTTAAGGCTCCTTTTACTAAGGTGCGCTAGCGTTTTTAGCGCACACAGGATATTACCGCGCGCTACATGGCTAGAAATAAGCCAGCTCAATGCTGGTGTTAAGGTCCAGCGCATGCAGCAATTCAGCGCATGCTATTTCGCGTGTTAATGCCCTAACGCAGCTTAGCAAAAGGAGCCTTTAGTAAAAGAACCCCATAGTGCAGGGGTAGGGAACTCCGGTCCTCGAGAGCCGTATTCCAGTCGGGTTTTCAGGATTTCCCCAATGAATATGCACGAGATCTATTTGCATGCACTGCTTTCAATGCATATTCATTGGAGAAATCCTGAAAACCCGACTGGAATACGGCTCTCGAGGACCGGAGTTCCCTACCCCTGCTCTAGAAGCCAACACACTTCCCCCTCCCTCTTTTACTAAACCAGGGGTAGGGAACTCCGGTCCTCGAGAGCCGTATTCCAGTCGGGTTTTCAGGATTTCCCCAATGAATATGCATTGAAAGCAGTGCATGCAAATAGATCTCATGCATATTCATTGGGGAAATCCTGAAAACCCGACTGGCATACGGCTCTCAAGGACCGGAGTTCCCTACCACTGCCATAGTGAATGGCTCCATAATCACACACAAGTTCGGTTTATCTAAAGTAGTCCATCACTGGGCACTAGGAAATTGATCTTAGTAGCTAAAGAGAGAAAAAAAAATGGATAACTTTCTCTGGTTTTTACTTACCATCGTGTGGCATTGATAATAGGTTGCAGGGTTTTTACTGAGCTACTTCCAAGGAAGTTCTGCAAGCTGCCTACATCTGCACTTTTAAAAGAGAGAAAAGATCATTTTTCTCCAAGGACAGGCATGCCTTCCACTGAATGCTTTCCCTCCCACCCAGTTTGTATCCTTTTACTGGACCAAGTTGTTTTACAGTCAGAAGGAAAATGAGAGGTTTTCTGCCAAACACTGAATGTGTATATTTTTACAGTCCATTTCTTTTCCTGAGAAGACTCTAAGCCAGAGACCACATACTTAAACCAGAAAATATTGTGGCTTATTTTGTTGTTCTGATGATGTCAGCCATATACTGCCAGGCTTACCCTATACTGCTCCAGCATAAAACTTGCTGACTTTGGGGTCCGGTCACAAAGCCACTCTAGCGATTCCCAAGCAGCAAATAGGGGGATTTGGTCCTCTGTGGGAGTAAAGTTTATGAGGGATCTCTCCACAAACTGTTTCTTTAAAACTCTGGGTTGTGGACCATTGAGATTGTCTGTTTATGCAAAGCAAGTTGGAAGGAAAAGAACCATGTTAGGAGGGATGGAATTGGTGAGGTTCCATTTTAAAAAATGAATGGATGCCAAGGGACCCTTTTACTGAAATGCACGGAAACCCGGGCTTTACTCATTAAAAAGTAGGATTTTACCATGCTCTAAGCCCAGACTTAACATTTGGGGGTATTCCCTCTGTTTTTTAATTGCAGATAATACATTAATGTAACCAATGGCATGAGGGCTCTGTGGGACATTAACACAGGATCACTTACCACATTAACTGTGTTTTAATTAGTGCCAGATTCCATAAATAGCACTCCAAATTAGGCACCAGAAAAAAATCTGTCCTAACTTTTTTATATAGCTCTTAGGCAAGGATCTCGCGTCTAACTCTGATGAGACCTCATTTGGAATATTGTGTACAATTCTGGAGACAGCACCTTCAAAAAGATATAAACAGGAGGGAGTCGGTCCAGAGGAAAGCTACTAAAACGGTCAGTGAGCTATAGCATAAGGCATATGGAAAAAAGGTGGGAGAGGGGAGATATGGTAAAAATGTTTAAATACCTATGTGGCATAAATATGCAAGAGGCAAGTCTCTTTCAATTGAAAGGAAACTCCAGAGTGAGTGGGCATAGAATGAAGTTAAGAGGTGATAGGCTCATGAGTAATCTAAGGAAATACTCCTTTACAGAGAGAATAGTAGTCTCCCGGTAGAGGTGCTGGAGACAAAGACGGTGTCTGAATTCAAGAAAGCGTGAGACAGGCACATGGGATCTCTTTGGGACAGGAGGAGATAGTGGAGGCTGCAAATGGGCATGCTGATTGGGCCATTTGGTTTTTATCTGCTGTCATTGTTTCTGCTTCTATAACCATAAAGCTCTATGACCTCACAATGCAAGTGCAAAGAGCCGTAGCCTATAGGGAGAGGAGGAGATAGTGGATGCTGCAAATGGGCATGCTGATTGGGCCATTTGGTTTTTATCTGCTGTCATTGTTTCTGCTTCTATAACCATAAAGCTCTATGACCTCACAATGCAAGTGCTAAGAGCCGTAGCCTATAGGGAGAGGAGGAGATAGTGGAGGCTGCAAATGGGCATGCTGATTGGGCCATTTGGTTTTTATCTGCTGTCATTGTTTCTGCTTCTATAACCATAAAGCTCTATGACCTCACAATGCAAGTGCTAAGAGCCGTAGCCTATAGGGAGAGGAGGAGATAGTGGATGCTGCAAATGGGCATGCTGATTGGGCCATTTGGTTAAAGGGCCCCTTAGTCATGCTGAAACAGAGGTGTACAAAAAAGGTGAAATAGAAGTGACCAAAAAGTACAGTTGAAAAAAAAAAACCCAACAAAAAACCCCGCAATTAAGAACAAACCGCAAATCACACAACCAGTCCATCTCCATTACTATTCAGGTTCACAATACTGAACAGGCCTGCAGAAAAATTACAGAAAAAATAAAGGCACAGATGAGCTGAACACTACATTTTGCATTTTTGCCTTACTAGATCTTGCTGTATTAGACAAAACTTTACCCAAGATGTGATTAGAGGCATTAGAATAACATTTAAGTAAATTCTTTCCATGAATTCCTGCTGTAGAAGTACTTGGGACCTGGCAGTTTGCTATGATGGTGTTCACTGCGGAAGTTGTTTAATAAGTGATTTCACAGACAGAACAGCATTTTACATACTTAAGTGGGTGTTTATAAAATCGGCTTACATAAGAACATAAGAGTTGTCATATTGGGACAGACCAAAGGCCCTTTAAGCCCAGTCTCCTGTTTCAACAGTGGCCATTCCAGGTCACAAGTCCCTGGCAAGATCCCAAAAGAATAAAACAGAAACAAGCAGTGCATTTTCCCAAGTCCTGCTCAACAATGGCTTATGGGCTTATCTTTTAGAAAATGTTCCAAATCTTTTTTTAAACCCTGCCAAGCTAATTCTCTAGCAACAAATTCCAGAGTTTCATTACAGTTGAACAAATATTTTCTCCAATTTGTTTTAAATTTTCTACTTAGTAGCTTCATTGCCCTTTCTTCTTTGTATTTTTGGGTTAGAGTACACAAGCAATTCATGTCTACCTCTCCCGCTGCTGAGAGGGGCTATAATACACGCACTCAAGAAGTATGCTTTTACTACTCCCACTAAAAAAATATATATAGACAATTTTTTGTTTGTTTGTTTTTTCATTAGCCGCAGTCAAAACACATGCCACAAGATGCACGTATAACAGTGCTTTCATGGACTGGCACCCCCGGACAAGTCGCTGATTTTTGTCACCAAAAGCCAACACCGCTCATGGAGAATGATTCAGTGATTTTTAAGAATCCACAGGAGTGATCATTTCAATATTCAAAACCCCATTTGCATGGCAGTGTCGGAGACTGCTAGAAGGCTCGCTAAAGACCGCAAAGCCATTGTGATAATCCACCACTAAAAGGCATGCAGACTTATCGGTCTGCAACCATTTGAACGACCGCATTAAAGTTCACAAGTACTTATGCATGTAAATGCTCATATGTTGTACCTTTAAGTGCACAAAGGGGCGTGTCAGTGCTGGTGTCCAGTTTATAAAATTGCCCTTACGTTGTGTAAATGTTAACCTTTTCACAGCTTAATCAAATGAATTTAGCACTAATTAGCTCCAGAAATCTTATCATGTCAATTCTAGAACATAAGAATTGCCGCTGTTAGGTCAGACCAGTGGTCCATCGTGCCAGCAGTCCGCTCACGCGGCGTCCCTTTGGTCAAAGACCAGCGCCCTGACTGAGACTATCCCTACCTACATATATTCCGGTTCAGTAGGAACTTGTCTAACTTTGTCTTGAATCCCTGAAGGGTGTTTTCCCCTACGACAGACTCCAGAAGAGCGTTCCAGTTTTCTACCACTCTCTGGGTGAAGAAGAACTTCCTTACGTTTGTACGGAATCTATCCCCTTTCAACTTTAGAGAGTGCCCTCTCGTTCTCCCTACCTTGGAGAGGGTGAACAACCTGTCCTTATCTACTAAGTCTATTCCCTTCTACTACAGAGCTATATGATGTCCGCTCAAACTTCACGGCATAAGAGGATACTTCTTCAGATGTAGATACAACTTTTTTATATATATATATATATAAATTTTTGTATGGACCTTCAGTCCACTGCTCCCTCGATGGGTAAGAGATTAAGTTTTATGTAATTTAATACTGTTATTCCTAAGCTGGACTGTGTTGATTATGATATGGGCTTCAGTAAACTGCATAGGATGAATTCTTTAATGATGAAAAGCTCATACACCTTCAACTGTTTCGTTGTGATTCACCTTCTTCTGGGACAGTCTTAATATTCAGAGTGATTTTCAGCGTTTTTTATATTGAAGTGTTTGTTAAGAAGCATCTGATTGATATGAGATTTTGAATTATGAATTGTTTACCTTTTCCAGTTCCCCTTGACCCTGAAGACAATTTCTGTTTGAAACGTGCATGTCGGGAGAGGTGGCATTGATGAAATCTAAAAGCCAACCTCAAAAGCTAAGTAGCTAAATAATTGTGGTCAAATTTATGACATGGACAATGAAATGAAATGAATTTAAATGGAACTGAAATGGAAAAATTGAAATTGAAGTGAAAGAAAACATAATTGAAGTTTGAATGAAATTTATGAGGAATTTTTGAAGCTAAGAGCTGATTTTAAAGATTTGGTAGAAATAAACAATAAAGTGGACTGATAAGACGTGTGGTAGCTGGTTATAACATATTGATCAGCTACATTCTGAAGGTCCATTCAAAAGTTGTATCTACATCTGAAGAAGTATCCTCTTATCTTTATATGTGAAGCCGCGAAGTTTGAACGGACATCATATAGCTTTATAGTAGAATTGACATGATAAGATTTCTGGAGCTAGTTAGTGCTAAGTTCATTTGATGAAGTTGTTAAGCACTAACATTTTGGCATCATTTTTGAACCTTTTCACAGCGCCGTCCCCAGGAAATCCTCTGCTCAGATCGAGTAAACTTATACCATTTAGGCCAAAAAAAATATGACCTGCAGAAAAAGCAAGGCACAAAAGACTGCAGGTGCTTTTTCCCAAGACAATTTCTACTTCTACTTTTCTAATCCAATCTAGGCTTCAATTTATATACCGGGTCATCTCCCAACGGAGCTTGACTCGGTTTGCAAGTAATTAAAGACCAGCAAAAAAAAAAACGAACAAGAGCATAAGAAAAAAATAAGTGTTGTAGAGCAATCAGTTCATTGAATCTTTAGGTAAACTGTTCAAGTATTGTGTAAAGAATAAAGTTTTTAGGACTTTACAAAATTGTTGTAACTGACCTATCAATCTGTGGGAACGTTGCACCAGTGTGAGCAGGTTTCAAAATTCCTCCCTTATTTTGTAAATGATTGCTCACATGCAAAGACCTTTTATGTGCTCATAATAGGGCTTTTATAAAATGACCCCAGAATTACACACATAAAAATATTTGCAGCGCCACGAAGCTCTTTACCAGGGGTGTCCAACCTTATGGCTGCCCTGGGCCGCATTGGCCGAAAAAAATGTTTCTGGTGCCGCGCAAACACTGCAGCAAGACAGAGGAGGGAGCCGGCAAGACAGTAAACAAGCGAGAGCTGCAGAGGAAAACACTGCATCGCCCTTGACCGGGGCCACACAAAATACTTCACAGGGCCTTGGGCCGCAGGTTGGACACCCCTGCTCTATACTTTTACGTGGACTACATGTAGATGTGGAGTGGAGTCTCGATGGGGTGGAGTCTTGCACATTGGGGGTGCTGAGTGGCTAGTAAGTCACTTCCAGCCGTGCGCTGACCTAACTCCAGGTATTCAGTGCTGGGTCATGCGTAGCTCCCATCATCAGGTAACCTCCAGGTCAGGAATGAAAGCTGTTTAATAGTAATACATAAGTATGATGACTAAGGGCTCCTTTTAGAAAGCCACACAGAGATTTCTACTGCGGGCCGGCGAGGTAAATGCGGCAACGTTTATTTATTTGTTCAATATTCTATACCTTTCTCCCAGGGGAGCTCAGAATGGTTTACACAAATTTATTATAGGAATTCTATGAGTGTCAGAGCATTTACCTCACTGGCCCGCGGTAGAAACCTCTACCGCAGCTTTGTAAAAGCCAGCGTAAATAAGGACATAAAATTTCTCACTGAAATTCAAAACGGTTGCTGAGAAAATTGCAAAAACTATACGGGGTTACATTTTTTTATGCCTCACTATGTGACCTAGTACAAACTTACCCTAATTGAGAACAATAGATCAGTGTCTCGCAAACGTTACGAGCCGCGGCACATTAAACTGGCGGTTGCAGCTCAAGAGCACCCAGAAGTGCATGGATGTCCCCTGCAATGACACTTGCATGTGTGATGTCATCGCGTCGACATCTGCGCCTGCGCGGATGCCCTCCAGATGGGGCCCTGAGCTGCCAGTGTGTGGGGGAGAAGGAAAGACGCCAGGGATGAGGAGAGGCGCTGGCAGCTGCTGACTGCCTACAGGATGTGGCTCTCATCGCGAGTCTCGCGGCACACCTGAAATTTTGTGCGGCACACGGTTCGCGATGCACTGAAATGGATGAACACAGGTAGATAGGGAGCAACGCTCTTTCAGACATTCATGCTCTTGCCTGTAGCAGAAAGGGGCAGGTGCAGAGGCAGGGAATTCATTCGGTCCCCTCCAACGTTTTTAAAAGGGAAATATGCAGGTATCAAATGCCCACAAAACAGCAATCTCTTGCTCCTCTCTCAAAATCAAATCTCAGTTATGCTTTTTGGCACATTAATGAGGGCTAAAAGCCAAATATCTTCACATAATAATAAACTTCTTGTCATTATGACAGGGGTTGCCATCCAACTTATTTTGCGGAACCAGAAAAACTGGGATCGATTAAATTATAGTTTCTGGTGGGAATTAGAGATCTGCACGGGAACGGGGATCGCGGGAATCCCACGGGTCCCGCGGGAGTCCAACGGGAATCCCCCCTAACCCACAGGACTCCCACGGGGTCCCCTCTCTAGCCAACGGGACTCCCACGGGGATGGAAGGCTTTGGAAGCAGGGTTCGTCCATATAATATAATGGACACGTCAGCCTTAGTAAAAGAGGGGGTTTATAAGTTAATTACATGAACAGAAAACAAAAAAAGGGTTCCACCAAAGAGATTCCACAAGGAAAACAGCAAAAGAAACTGTGGAATTAATGATCCTATCAGAAGTAATTGCTGCTTTTTATGGGGACGGGTGAGGATGGAGGGAATTCCTTGCGGGGATGGGTGGGGATGGAGAGGATCCTGACGGGGGCGGGTGGGGATGGGTGGGATTTCTGTCCCCGTGCAACTCTCTAGTGGGAATCTCTATGCCACACTTTTAAAATGGAATGTATTATGGCCATACAACAGTGCTATTATAGGAAATTTAAGGATGTTTTGGGAGCCATTGACAAAATTCTGTAAGGAGGATCATACGCGTCCAGGGTGGGTGGGGAGATACTTTTAATTTAATTATGGTTGAGTGCAATTGGCTATGTAGAAAGGGTGGGATGATATATGTATTTGTCATCGAGGCAGAGCAGGGCGGCATTCAGGGCAGAGCAGGCAGGAGAGATTGCAGAGCAGGGCGGTGAGCAGGGCTTCCAGAGTCGGAAAAACGTTTTCGACTGGTCCCCAATAGTCGCTTCTTCAGTTGATTGGCCAACCCGGTCGGATCGTGAAATTTGTGTTGTGAATCGTGTCCCTGCCTACTTTTGATGCGTTTCACCTCATATGCATGCACAGATTCGAAGCAGATCGCAGGAGAGTGCAGGAGGGCAATCTGGTCGCAAAGGAGTCGCAAACCGATCGGTACACGATCGGTTTGCTTTGTGAATCTAGCCCTTAATCCTTAAGCATAGCTCATACTTTCCTCAGTAAAGTGCCAAATTGTCACTAGCTACGCACCTGATGAGACGTGCAGAGATACCGAGAACTACAGTCCTTCTCAACGTCCGAGCTGGGAGACACGGGAGTAGTTGGCAGCGTTTTAACTGGGTGTGAACTGCTCGAATAGCATTTCATCCCCTCCAAAGTGCACAAATGCAACTCACCAAACAGAGCCACGTCCCGGAGCATTCACAACTCACCCACCGCAGGCGTCCCTAGTCTTTGATCAAATACAGCTTGCAAACATCTGGAGGAGATACACTGTGTTCCTCCTGTCTAACTGGATTCTCTCTCCATCTCGTTTCTTAAATTCCCATGAACTAGCTTAATACTCACCAGCTCATAAGCCACTCTGCGAGGCTTGTGGCAGCGGTGGACTGGAGACAGATGTTTATCCCTTTAAGAACAAAAAGTGAGTTGCAGGGAACGATGAAAAGTCCGCAACTGACAGACGGTAAACCAAACTGCTATGAGCCGGGCTCCTTCCCTTCTGCTCGGTCAAATGTTACTGAAGGACTGGGAAGAAACCTCCGAAATTCACTTTCTGTAAAGACTACATCCCCTTGTCAGTCAAAATGCTGCATAGTTTCAGCTAGGCACTGGTCCAAACAGCTTGGAGTTATTCTATTTTTGTCTGCCATCACAGTGGAAATTTTTTCACATGTCTGTGGTCAGAACATGAATTCTATGGTGGTCAGATTGTGGGAACCGTAATTAAAGGCCATGCTAAGACTATCCTCATTCCCAAAAAAAGAGAAATGTAATAAGGCTTAAGTTTGAGATTTATAATAGGCCTCTCTACCGCCGAGTCTGACGTGGAAACAGAAAGAAAACAAATTACTAAGGAAAGGTTCAGGTCCAGATGTGTCTTTTAGTGAAACACTTTTCCAGCTAGAGTAACATGTGCAGCGATTCAGAAGCATTTCTGGAGCGAGTGTGGAGCCGTTTCCTATGGCCGTTAAGCATTTCTTGCACGTTTAAGTACGAAACTTAAACATTTATATTGTAGAAACATACTATGTCTGTAATGCTACTGTTTTGATTCTAACCCCAGTGTTTCCGTTAGCAATTCTGAGTCTATCTAATAGCAACTTTCGTTATAAACAGTCAAAAAAATTCAGAAATTTCTTGAACTTTTTTGTGTATCCCAAAATCTCTTTTAAATAGAAATACCGCTGAAAGGAGCAACAGGGTCTGGGTGTGTAGGACGTACCAGAATAGTTTCAAAAGATTTGTCCCCAAAACGCAGGTAGTTACCCATTTATTTAAAGCATTTACATCCCGCAGATCACAAAATCTGTGTGGCTTACAAAATACACATACCTAAACAGTTGTGTAGTAAGGGGAAGTGGGGGGACAATCTGCCCCCTCCCCCCTCCTTGCAGCGCACCTGCACCCTTTGCCTTCCCCGGTACTTTTTTTTTTACTTCCCAGTTGCGAGGTTGCTGTCCGCATTGACATCGGCATCGGTGTTCGCTCTGACATCACTTCCAGGACCCGCGCCTAAGAAGTGATATCAGAGGGTGAGCTGATACTGACATGGGCATGCTGCACACACCAGAGAAGTTAAAAAGGTATGGGGAAAGGGAAGAGTGCGTGTGTGCAGCAGGGGTGGGTTGGGGAAGAGGGCAGGGAAGGGGCGCCACTGCTCATCCTTACTACGCCACTGTACATAAATTAATAAACTCACAACACATCAATCATCAAACAAAACAGAACTATTAAAATAAACTATATACAAATTTAAAACAGAACCAATATTATAAAACAACTGACACATTGTTTTCCCATCATACATTTCCAAAAGCTTCCCTGAAAACGTAGGCCTTCAAGGGCTTCCAAAAAGAAACACAGTGAAATTGGACGGATATTGCTAGGTAGCGCATTCGCAGAAGTGCTTCATTTTATTTTAGTGTCTTCACGGAAGAAGTTTTATTTCTTTATCTTTTATACCATTGAGCAAATACTGACCTGGACCCCTGAAGAAGGCTTTTTGCTGAAACACGGACCCTGCAGGGTCCATATCACACTACACGTCAGTTATTCATGAAGTGAAGATTATTTCATTTTGGATTTGCACTTTTATCTGACTTGTCATAATAAACGCCTCATCCACAGTCTGTTCTTTTGTGCTTAGGTAGTGCATTCCACATTTATGGACTTACGACACTAAAAAACCCTTGCACAAATTGTAGATTTGGCAATAGACTTGAAGGAGGGAACTCCTAACAAACCTTGCGACTCAGACCGCAATGTACGAGAAGGTATAGACCAGGGGTAGGCAATTCCGGTCCTTGAGAGCCGGAGCCAGGTCAGGTTTTCAGGATATCCACAATGAATATGTATGAGATGGATCTGCATGCACTGCCTCCTTGAGATGCAGATCTATCCCATGCATATTTATTGTGGATATCCTGAAAACCTGACCTGGCTCCGGCTCTCGAGGACCGGAATTGCCTACCTCTGGTCTATACCTTCTCGTACATTGTGGGCTGAGTCGCAAGGTTTGTTAGGAGTTCCCTCCTTCAAGTCTATTGCCAAATCTACAATTTGTGTACTATTAAATCAGAAATTGCTTTTGGCAATGATTGCTGAACAGCCTTAAACAACAGCACTAGGATCTTGAACTGAATCCTCAAGGACACTGGAAGCCATTGTAACTTGACCAACAATGGAGTTATATGTTCTCTACAACAGATACTTCTTATTACACTTGCCCCAATCCAAGTATGTGCTTCTCAGATTACAAGATGCACTAATTCAATCCATCAGAAAAGGCTCCTATCAAAGGTTTTCTAGGGGTAGGCTTTTCATTTAGGTAATCAACATGGATTTTCATCACTGACCGCTAAATCTGAATGCATAACTGAGTTTACACAAAAGGCTAGCTTAAATCTAAATTTTAGGGACATAGTTATCAATATGAGCCACTATTAAGATGTGTTATTTTACCACATGTATGTCCTATTTTGGCACAGGTTCTTTTTGCAATGAGATCTAGTTACTAATAACTGGGGTTAAAAGTAGAATCATGTGTGGTTAGAAAAGCAAAAAGAGAATACGAAGAGAGACTAGCAAAGGAAGCAACAAACTTCAAGTCGTTCTTCAGATACGTCAAGGGGAAGAAACCGGCGAGAGAAGAAGTGGGACCATTGGACGATGGAGACCGAAAGGGAGTTGTAAAAGAAGAGAAAGAGATAGCTGACAGGTTAAATGAGTTCTTCACGTCAGTCTTCACGATGGAGAATATAACCAACATTCCGGAACCCAAGGAGATTGTAATAGGAGACCAAGACGATAAGCTGGTCAACTTAGAGGTAAGCCAAGAGGATGTACTCAAGCAGATTGACAGACTAAAGAGCGACAAATCGCCGGGTCCGGATGGCATTCACCCAAGGGTACTCAAGGAACTAAAAGACGAAATAGCGGAGCCACTTCGACAAATATGCAACCTATCATTAAAAACCGGAGAGATCCCGGAGGATTGGAAAATAGCAAATGTCACGCCCATCTTCAAGAAGGGCGCAAGGGGGGACCCGGGAAACTACAGGCCGGTGAGCCTGACTTCAGTTCCGGGAAAGATGATGGAGGCACTGATTAAAGACGGCATCTGTGAGCACATCGAAAAAAATGGGCAGCTAAAACCAAGTCAACATGGCTTCTGTAAGGGTAGGTCATGCCTCACAAACTTATTGTACTTCTTTGAGGGAGTGAACAGCCAGGTGGATAAAGGGGAATCTATAGACATCATTTACCTTGACTTCCAAAAAGCCTTCGACAAGGTGCCACACGAGAGACTGCTTAAAAAGATATGGAACCACGGGGTACAAGGGGAGGTCCACCGATGGATCAAAAACTGGCTGGCAAACAGGAAACAGAGGGTTGGCGTAAAGGGTCACTACTCAGACTGGAAAGGGGTCACGAGCGGAGTTCCGCAGGGGTCGGTGCTGGGACCGCTCTTGTTCAATATCTACATAAATGACCTAGAGGCGGGAACAAAGTGTGAAGTCATTAAATTTGCAGATGACACCAAACTATACAGCAGGGCTCAAACCAAGGAAGACTGCGAGGAGCTCCAAAAAGATCTAACGCAGCTGGAAAAGTGGGCCGAAAAATGGCAGATGAGCTTCAACGTGGGAAAATGCAAGGTCATGCACGTGGGGAAAAAGAACCAGATGTTCACATACAAAATGGGGGGAACACCACTAGGGGTTAGTAACCTGGAGAGAGACCTGGGAGTGATGGTAGATGCAACACTGAAGGCATCGGCGCAATGCGCCACAGCCTCTAGGAAAGCAAACAGAATGCTGGGTATCATTAAGAGGGGTATTACGACCAGGACGAAGGAAGTTATCATGCCGCTGTATCGTGCAATGGTACGGCCGCATCTGGAGTACTGTGTCCAGTACTGGTCGCCGTACCTCAAGAAGGACATGGCGGTACTTGAGGGAGTACAAAGAAGAGCAACCAAACTGATAAAGGGAATGGAAAATCTCCCATATACCGACAGATTGAAGCAGTTGGGACTTTTCTCCCTGGAGAAGCGAAGACTTAGAGGAGACATGATAGAAACCTTCAAGATCCTGAAGGGCATAGAAAAAGTAGACAGAGACAGATTTTTCAAATTAAGGGGCGCCACAAGTACAAGGGGGCATTGGGGGAAATTGAAAGGGGACAGGTTTAGAACAAACGCTAGGAAGTACTTTTTCACTCAGAGGGTGGTAGATACATGGAACGGGCTTCCAGAGGCTGTTGTGGACAAGAAAACACTAAATGGATTCAAAGAAGGTTTGGATAGATTCCTAGAAGAAAAAGGGATTGGGGGGTACAGATAGGTATAGACCATTGCTCAGGCAATGGACCTGATGGGCCGCCGCGGGAGCGGACCGCTGAGCAGGATGGACCTATGGTCTGCCTCAGCGGAGGCAACTTCTTATGTTCTTATGTGTCTTTAATGGTAGAACAGCAAACCAAACCAAAAGGAAAGACCAAAGGTCCAACTGTCTGCAGTAAAAAACAATCCAGAGCAAACAAACCATGGTCTTTGTCATAAGGTGTATAGGGACAGACTTAAAGATCTCAATATGTATACTTTGGAGGAATAGTGGGAGAGGGGAGATATGACAGAGAGATTTAAATATGGGATGTAAATGCGCATGAGTCAAATTTCTTTCATTTGAAAGGAAGCTCTGGAATGAGAGGGCATAGGATGAAGTTAAGAGGTGATAGGTTCCAGAGTAATATAAGGAAATACTTTTTTACAGAAAGGGTGGTAGATGTGTGGAACAGTCTCCCAGAAGAGGTGGTGGAGACAGAGACTGTGCCTGAATTCAAGAAAGTCTAGGGTAGGCATGTGGGATCTCTTAGTGAGAGGAAGAGATCATGGTTACTGTGGATGGGCAGACTGAACGGGCCATTTGACCTTTATCTGCCATCATGTTTCTATGTGGTAGAACCTAATCGATTTTCAGATGGTTGTGTTCATGAGAAGCTAGCTAAACTAAAGGTGGGCAAAGCTATGGGGCCAGATGGGTACAAAAGGAACTTAGGGAAGTTCTGGTGGCTCCACTGGCTGACTTTTTCAATGCTTTTCTAGATTCGGGAGTGGTACCAGAGAACTGGAGAAGGGAGGATGTGATCCCTCTCCACAAAAGTGGAAGTAAGGAAGAAGTAAGGAATTACAGCTGGTAAGTTTGACTTCTGTGAAAAGTAAATTAAAGGAAACACTTTTTTAAAATAGAGACTAGTGGTACAGTTTAGGGCAGGGGTCCCCAAAGTCCCTCCTTGAGGGCCGAATCCAGTCGGGTTTTCAGGATTTCCCCAATGAATATGCATTGAAAGCAGTGCATGCACATAGATCTCATGCATATTCATTGGGGAAATCCTGAAACTTTATTTCCGCTTATCAAAAGAACTGTTTTATGGTAAAAAGATATGGGGATTCCTGGATGTAATAATGTTACCCAGGAAAAAAGGAAACAATTTTTGTCCTTGAGACAGGAGACCAAGGCCTCCTTTTATGAAGCCGCGTTAGAGGTTTAATGCACATAATAACGTGCGCTAATTTGCCGGCCGCGCTAGCCGCCGCTGCTGCTTCCTCTTGAACAGGCAGTAGTTTTTCGGCTAGTGTGGGGATTAGCGCGCGCTAAAAAGGTGCGTGCGATATAGCCGCTAATGCGGCTTCGTAAAAGGATCCCCAAAGCCCTGGGGGCGACCTTTTTACTGGCATACCCTTGTAAGTGCGTAGTAAAATTTGCTCAGGTTAAGTATATCTTTTTTTCAGCCGGAGCAGCTAAGATCATTTCTGGAGCTAAAGAAAATTGCTGTTGTTTAGCGGAATTTAATATAATACAGAATATGTTACACTTCTCCCTCGGTATTCGCGGGGGATAGGGGCAGAGCAGGACCGCGAATTGAGAAAAACCCCGAATAACTTCTCGTCCGGCTCTGACCCACCCCCGCCTCCCTCCCTCCTTCCCCCAACATCCTGGCCTTACCTGGTGGTCTAGCAGGCTTTCGGGGCAGGAGCGATCTTCCTACGCTCCTGCCCCATGCAGATCGCCAATAGGAAATGACTGCCGTGAGTTCCCGTAGTCTCTCGAGACTACGACGGGAGCTCACAGCAGCCATGGGCTAAAAATTTTGCTTACCCAGCGGTCTCATAAGCTAAAAACGGTTCTCGGAGCACTAAGAAGTGTTATAATCACCTGTGTGCACATTAGTTTATATCTGTTTGCAGTTTAGTGCACTTGGGGCAATTAATTAATCCTGAACATATATTTGGGTGCCTTTTTCTTGAGCCATGTGGTAACCGTTTGTGTGTGTCCATGTTTTTTTTTTTTTGGGGGGGAGGGGGTTTTCATAGAATGATATGAACAGGAAGGAATAAAATGAACACCAGATTCTATACTCACCTGTAGATAAAAGTCTTCTCTCTCGACCCTGGGATGGGTTTCAAAGAGCCCCGATGCATTCTTGCAGCCTTTCAAAGAACTAAACGATAGCACATGTATTAAGGTTCATGTTTCCCAAAACGAACTAAGATCTGAACACACCTAAAGTTATTCCTTAAAAGCAACCAAGGTTCAGAAAAAAAAAAATATTTAACTGTATGCCGAAGTTATATTTAGTCAGTGATTACCAAGTGGTATTTGGTATTCTTCTGAGTTTACTGAGCATGCACGACAAACCCTTAATCTACTGAAAAGTAGGTATTTACCTTTTGGTTCAGACCTAGTCATTTCCTTTTGTGCAGAATTACAATTAGAGTCTGATTCTTTTAATATTGTTCCAGACGAGGGTTATGACAGGATCTGTCTGCTATAATTTAGATTTCCAACTGATCTTTAGCAAACTACAGAGCAATCCAGGCCATGATATGTCATGTAGAAACTTACAATGAGGAACACTAGTTTCTGGTAGTCCGGAAGGTTAAAAATTAAATGTTTATTTACAAAATCCAGATACCTGTCACTAATGTTTCAGTGCTCACAAAGTCTAGGATCCGAGCCTCACTTTGTGAGCATTAAATACCGTATTTGTCAGCGTATAGGACGCACTCCCTTTTTATATACATTTTTAATTTAAAAAATAGTTTTCTACATTTTTTCATGAATTTCCATAACGATTTTCTATACTACTAATTTTATTTATGTCTACAAAAAATATAACTAGGGAACACTCTTACTTTTACCTTTTAATCTTCATCCTCAAAACCAGAAACAACTTGATACAGACCTCGCAGCGTCCAAGAGAGAGCAGAAAAAACGTGACGCGCGTGTACAGTGCGTACTTGTGAGACCTCGAGGCATCCGAGAGAGAGCAAAACAATGTGATGGTATACAAAATTTGCGGGGGTTCCGTTCCAGGAACACCCGTGAATTTTAAAAAACCGCAAATGTGGGGTAGGAGTTGATCGAAGGCAGGAGAGGCAAGAGAGGGCACCAGTGGGTGCTGAAAATCATTTGTGGTATTTTCCGACCACCATGCCAGATAGCGTGTCAAAGCAGCTCCTGATTGGTGTAGACTGACTTTAGTACCAGGAAGAGGCAGTCGGAAAATACTTCAAATTACTGAGTCCGCGATTCGCAAACCGCAAAGTCATGGGGGTGTACTGTATTAATATAAACCAGAACTTTTAGACTGAAATTTCAGCTCATAATTTTGATTACCGGTGCATAAGACACACCCCATATTTTAAACATATTTTGAGGGGGAAAAAGTGCGTCCTATACGCCGGCAAATCCAGTATTTGGTTTCATTGAAACATTAGTGACACATACATTTTGTACTTGATATATTTTGATTTTTGTTTTCAATCTTATTATTTTAATTTTGTAAATAAACATTTCATTTTTAACCTCCTGGACTACCAGAAACTAGTGTTCTTCCTTGTGCTTTCAGAACCTCAATTTTGTTTGTGGAACTCCGGTCCTTTTCCTTGGGTTTGTGTTTGAAACTTAAATGAAGCACTGCTCTTGCTAGGAGCATTTCTTCTCATTTTGCTTTTGTAATTTAACCAGGGGTTATAATCAACAAAATGTATTTAATAACTCTTTTCATTCATATTTTTAAGGAGAAAAAATGCACTAAAATGTTTTCAAAAGCTCACAACCTCTGTTCCCTCTAAACAGAGCCGGAGTCCTCCACTTACTGTCTTGCCAGTGGGGGTGCTGTTTCACTAACACATTTTCAAAAGTGAGGGACAGACATGGCCTGCAGGATTCCAGGAAACTGAAAATGTGATAGTGAAACAGCATCCCCCACTGGCAGGGTTGTAAGTGGAGGACTCCCGTTCAGGACTCAGCTTACAGGAGAACAGTGCAACTCTTACCAAAAGAGATCTGGTTGGTCATAGTGCTCCTGTGAACATTTTCCCGTTCCATCTCCGCAAGTTCTTTTCCTGTTCCTCCCCATTCCTGCAAGCTCCGTCCTCATCTGCACCAGCCTCAAACCCTTTAAAATCATAGGTAGCAACATTCTAGAGCTCAGATTGTGATGTCATAATGCCTCATTCCACCAATGCCTAAGCTCTGTATTCAACTTGAAAATCATAAGTGTTTGAGGCCTGTGCGGTTAAAGCAGAGCTTTCAGGAATGGGGCAGGAACAGGGACAGCGACATAACTCACGGGGACGGGACGGAGAAATTGAGTTCCTGCGGGGATAGGGACAAATTTGTCCCCATATCATTCTCTGCACAGAATATCGACCCATCCATAAATCTAGTATGAAAAGTTCACCAGGAAGCCTTGTAAAATCAGTGTTGAGCCATAACCCTATTTTAATATGGGAAAAGGTTGGCAACTTCCAGATGGCCCATTTACCCAGGCTTTTGAAAATTGCCCTTCCCTTCCTTCTCAATCATGCTCATTGTGAAATTTTGAAAACCTCACCGTTACTTAAAAAATAGCTATAATACATTCTCTACTCAACCTTTACCGTAGACTTCCTGCTTTCGCAGGTCCATCTTTGGGTGTTTAATCCAGCAACTTTATGACGACAGTAGAAAAATTGTGTTGCATGCTTAGCTAGCATAATTCTATTAACCAATTCATTTATACTAAACCACAGTTTATTCTTCGTGCTCAAAATTTTTATTTTCACCCTAGATTTCAACAACCAGTTTAGAACACTGAGCAAAAACAGGTTACAACAACACATTAACAAAACAAAAATCCCTGAAATTACAATAAAATTCCAAGGAAATAAACACAAATGGATAGGATAAAAACATAGCCCCCCTTTTACAAAACCGTGCTAGAGGTTTTTAGCACCGGCCAGCGCGTTGAATGCTCTGCGATGTTCCGATAGTCATTCCTAGAGAAGTGGTTCCCAACCCTATCCTGGAGGACCACCAGCCAGTCAAAAAGGAAAACAAGTGGCAAATCACTGGACTAAGTCTATAGCCCTCGACGGAGACTGCCCTGACTTTGTTGGTTGGACTGAGAACTTTTCAGCGGCCCCTCCTATACGTGCTTGGACAGAGTTTCCCTTCTAGTCTTTGTGCAGCGTGAAAACAATGAGTGCCATTGTGCAGAAAAGGAATAAGGGAAACAAAACGGCCTCCCTCCACCCTTTCCCCCTCTCAGAAATATACAGCAGTGTGCAGTGCTATAAATGAATTCCTGCTCACTTTCTAAGCACTGACGCCGAAGGGAAAAGGAGAGAAGGCTAGCCACCTGTGTTTAATCTGCAGGGCTTTTAGTGGTGTTGTTCCAAGCTCCTCCGGAAGAAAATATCTTTGGAAATTTTGGCCTGTGACTAATTTCGCTGCTTTTCCCTGCAACCCTAAAACGTTTCTAAAATCGGTTTGCCATGGGCGAAGCCTCCTTCGGAAAAAGTAGCATAATTTAATTTATCGTGTATAGAGTATCCCCAGCCTTTTCCAAGGTTCTTTACCATTGATGGAAAGACAGGGAAATACTGCAGGAAAACAGACAGCTACAGCCGTCTCCCCCTCTCATAAGAGTCAACTCTGTGGATGCCATTGCATGCCGAGCACCTCCAATACTGATCATCCATTGTATCCGGAAAGCACTCACAGTCATTTTGAAATGTTGACACCTCTGGTTCCTTTATCATTACCTTCTGTACAAAGCAGATCTCGTCAACCCTATCACTTGCCATTTGCAAAGATTCCTCTTAACTTTGTTCAGTGCTTTGTTCTGGATGCTTCTGCGTTCTATTTCCTGGACTGGACCTTTGCAACAGGAAACCACTGGGATTTGGAGGAAGGAGTGGCCTAGAGGTTAGAGCCTCAGCACTCTGAGGTTGTGGGTTGAAATCCCACACTGCTCCTTGTGACCTGGGCAAGTCACTCATTCCTCCATTGCCCCCGGTACATTAGATTAGGGTTACCATATGGCTCCAGCAAAAGAAGGACAGATTCAGACATCTGGGTTCTACCTTCATTGCTTCAAGGATATCCAGGTTTACCTTCCATTGAAGCAATGGAAACAAAACCCAGATGTCTTAATCTGTCCTCCTTACTTCCAATGTTTTCAATGGAAGTAAAACCCGTTAGATAGATTGTGAGCCCACCAGGACAGATTGGGAAAAAATGCTTGAATGTAAACTGCTTAGATAACTTTAATAGGCAGTATATACATACTAAAATAAATAAATAACCAGAAATGCTGTTAACCGAGCACTGGTGATTTCAGGCTATGGTCTGGTGATCTCCCTGCTACATAAATAAAATATGTGAGCTGCTTTTCGCTCTTGAAGTCAAATCGAAATGTAGTACCAGGTGACGAGAACTTCCTGGTGGGTTTTTGGAGTTGTTTTTTTTTTTTTTAAACATTGTACTGAATTATATTACTTTCAAAGGTTTTAATCTCGAAATGCAAATTGTAGTGTTGCCCCTGTATCATCTCATGGGAATAAAGGAGCTATTTTCACCTAATGGAAGACTCAACTGTAGAGAGGGGGGAAATGGTTTAATCACCCAGTGAAATTATGTAATTGAAAAAGACCATAATAAGCTTTCTGGGCTTGGAGTATGCTAACATTAGTGACGGTTTATTAACAGGTTAGCACATTTGCAGATTTTTTTTTATCATTAGGCAATTATTCCAGATACAGACTTAGTCACATAGGTGTAGTTTCTCTGCGTAGTTGGGTGGAACCAGGGTAGGGAAGTCATGTTGGAGGGTGGAAGATGGTTCAGCACTGCCACCCAGAATATCTGGGGAGGCGTCTAGTGGTCTCAAACTCAATCCCTTTGCAGGGCCACATTTTTGATTTGTAGGTACTCGTACGACCTAAAAAAAAAAAAAAAGAGTTAATGTCTTATTAAAGAAATGACAATTTTGCATGAGGTAAAACTCTTTATAGTTTATAAATCTTTTCTTTTGGCTAAGTCTTAATAATAATATTGTCATTTATAGCTAAAGAGACATATGATCAAGAAACGGTTTTATTTTACTTTTGTGATTATGATAAACATACCGAGGGCCTCAAAATAGGACCTGGCGAGCTGCGGGTTTGAGACCACTGCTATAGGCTAAGGCTTTTTACACCTGCATTGTGATGTCATAGAACTTTATGGTTATAGAAACATAGTAACACAATGGCCAACCACAGCATCCACTATCTCCTCCTCTCCCTATTGGCTAAGGCACTTTATACCTGCATTGTGATGTCATAGAACTTTATGGTTATAAAAATATAGTAACACAATGGCCATCCACAGCATCCACTATCTCCTCCTCTTCCTATTGGCTAAGGCTTTTAACATTTGCATCTCTCTTCCTATGGGCCAGTGGTCTCAAACTGAAACCCTTTGCAGGGCCACATTTTGGATTTGTAGGTACTTGGAGGGCCACAGCAAAAATAGTTAATGTCTTATTAAAGAAATGACAATTATGCATGAGGTAAAACTCTTTATAGTTTATAAATCTTTTCTTTTGGCTAAGTCTTAATAATAATATTGTCATTTATAGCTAAAGAGACATATGATCAAGAAACTTTTTTTTTTAACTTTTGTGATTCTAATAAACATACCGAGGGCCTCAAAATAGTAACCAGCGTGCCGCATATGGTCCCGAGCTGCGAGTTTGAGACCACTGCTCCAATCTATGCTTATAACTATCAGTAAAGATCTTTTTGACACAGATGCAGAATGTTGTATAGTTGACAGACAAGGGCTGATGAAAACCATTCAGCACGGTTTCAGCAAAGGCAGATTGTGTTTGACGAATTTGCTGTACTTGTTTGAGGGAGTAAACAGGCAGACACATATTGTATAAGTGGATTTTCAGAAGGCGTTTGACAAGGTTCCACATGAATGACTACTTCGGAAAATTGCGAGCCATGGAATTGAGGGTGAAATACTCACGTGGATTAAAAAGCTGGCTGGAGCATAGGAAACAGAGAGTGGGGTAAATGGACAATATACGGACAGGGCTCGGTGCTTGGACCCGTGCTCTTCAACATCTTTATAAACGACTTGGACATCGGTACGATGAGTGAGGTGATTAAATTTGCGGACGATACGAAGTTATTCAGAGTAGTGAGTACGTGAGGGGATTGCGAAGATCTGCAACGTGACATAACCAAGCTCGAGAAATGGGCAACGACAAGGCAAATGAGGTTCAAATTGGATAAGTGTAAAGTGATGCATGTCGGTAACAAAAATCTCAAGTACGAATAAAGGATGTCCAGGGCGGTACTTAGAGAAACCTCCCAGGAAAGAGACTTGGGAGTTTTGATCGACAAGTCGATGAAGCCATCTGCGCAATGCGCGGTGGCGGTGAAAAGGGCAAACAGAATGCTAGGAATGATAAAGAAGGGGATCACAAACAGTTCAGAGAAGGTTATCATGCCGCTGTACTGGGCCATGGTGTGCCCTCACCTGGAGTACTAAGTCCAGCACTGGTTGCCGTACTTGAAGACGGACACGGTACTACTCGAAAGGGTCCAGAGAAGAGCGACTAAGATGGTTAAGGGTGTGGAGGAGTTGCCATACAGTGAGAGATTGGAGAAACTGGGCCTCTTCTCCCTTGAAAAGAGGAGACTGAGAGGGGACATGATAGAAACATTCAAGATACTGAAGGGAATAGACTTAGTAGATAAGGACAGGTTGTTCCAAGGTAGGGAGAACGAGAGGGCACTCTCTAAAGTTAAAAGGGGATAGATTCCGTACAAACGTAAGGAAGTTCTTCTTCACCCAGAGAGTGGTAGAAAACTGGAACGCTCTTCCGGAGTCTGTCATAGGGGAAAACACCCTCCAGGGATTCAAGACAAAGTTGGACAAGTTCCTGCTAAACTGGAACATACGGAGGAGAGGCTGGACTCATTTAAGAGCACTAGTGTTTGAGTTGAGGGCCGCCGCATGAGCAGACTGCTGGGTAGGATGGACCACTGGTCTGACCCAGCAGCGGCATTTCTTATGTTCTTATTTCTAGCAGGCAAAACAGAAGAACACCTCACCTTTGAGAAAGAACAGTCATTTCTTTTTATCCTAACCTATTGTTTTCCCTTTTTTGTTGTGCTATTTCTTTCACGATTGTAGTTCTTCCCTTTCTTTCCTATTGTTGGAAGTTAGTCCATATGTTTTATGTGTTTCACTAAATTATTTTGGCATTGTTTAGTATCCCTAATTTTAATTTGTTTTTATGTTAATTTTATATTGTACACCGCTTAGAAACCTGATGAAGCTTAAAAATTTTTTTATGAACTTGAAACTCAAAGAAAAGCAAGGGTAGTGTTTTTCCAACTGGTAAAAACGTTTTGATTAAACAATTAAAAAATCCCATCAAGGATTTTTTTTACCGGTTGGAAAGACACTATCCTTGCCTTTCTTTGTTTGACTGTACAGTATTTTTAAACAAAACTCGGGTATTATTTATGGTATGTAATGGTAAAAAGTGTTGTACATAAGACCTAACCCAGAGAGAAGTCTGAGTTAGACAATTGTGCTTTGTCAGATAGGGACAGCTTAATTAAACAGTAGCTTCAGATAAAAATCAGGCAATCCGTGTGTCTTGCTGTTGCTGACTAAAGGTGATCCTGAAATATTGATTCTGAGAAATTTTGAGGTATGCAAATTATAACTCAAAAGAATATTTTAGGTGGACAGTTCCAGAATGACAAACATATCGGAGCTTTTCTGGGAAACTTGGGCTCAAATAGTTTGTAAGCTGAACAATAAACATTTCTTTTTTTTTTTTTATCTGTGGAATAATTAAGGAGCAGGTATATACTACAGTATGGTGTTCTGGCACTTATCACAGCTTAAGAGCAAAAAGGTGGGGTAAGTGTGGAAAATGGAGGGATATGGCAAGCACCTGCACAGGGCAGACACATGGAGGGGCATATCAAAACATACAACTAAGTCCAATTGGGGCGTATGGTGCCAGACGCCCAAATTCAGCAGTGGGAAAATGACTATTTTTGAAAAGTACATCGAGAATATTTTTTTCCGAAAATCATCTATCTGGACATCCAGACATCATCTATCTGGACATCTATCTGGACATCGAGACTTGCCAGTACATATATCTTTATCTCACATTACAGACCAAAATTTTGTCCAAGTCCCAAATGGCCAGAACAAGACCATTTGGACGTGGGAGGGGCCAATCTTATAATGGACATGGCAACAGAGCAGTGGGGCACCTTACAGGGCACTGCTGTGAACGTCACAAAAAGGGTGCCAGATAAACATCTCACCAGAACTCCCTTATAGGTTATGGTGAGCCCCCCAAAACCCATTATACCCACCTGTCTACAAACCCAATAGCCCTTATGGCTGAAGGTGGCACCTATATGGCAGTAGAGTAGGATTTAGAGGGGTTTTGGTGGGCGCACATTTTCTACCATAAATGTAATGGTTAGAATGGCTTATGGGCCTGGGTCCTCCTCTCTATGGTTCACTAGCCTACCCCCCAGACTATTTAAGACATCTCTGTGCAGCTCTACTAGGCTTTCCTATACCAGTTCCAAGTTTCCAAGTTTATTTAAAGTTTGATGTAACGACCATCAAACAAATATCTGGACGGTTTACAATGTTAAAATTAGAGTTTGAAAGAGTAATAATAAAAATAAAAGTAAAATAGGTTAACGTAAAAACCAGACAAAGACAAAGATACGGACAAAATTGATACAATAGGCACTGGGGGAGGGGAAGATTCAAAATTACATCGAAGCCAAAATAAAAATAAAAGGGAGGTAAGAAGAGGAAGTGAGAGAACGTATAGGGGAGGGGGGTCGCTTCTTAAAAGCGGTTGTTGTTAACAATTAAAGATGGAAGAAAAAGGATCTTATTCAGAATTTTGGTAGGCGTCTTGAAATAAAAGTTTTTTAGTTTGGTTTTGAATTTATCGAGTAAGTTTTCTGATCGAAGGTGAGATGGCGTTGCGTTCCAGAGGGAAGGGGCTGTGTCGGAGAAGATAGAGTTTTGAATGTAGAAAAGTTCTTTGAGGGACGGAATAGTCAATAGATTTTGATCAGCGGATCTCGGTGCCCGAAGAGAGGCATAAGCAATGAGATATTTATCAAGGAATGATGGGGAGTGAGCGAGTTTAATCTTAAATACCAATAGGAGAATTTTGTAAGTAATTTTTTTTATATTTGTTCAGGGGCCGTCGGCGGGGGAGCCAACATGACTTTAAAAAAAAAAAAAAAGAAAAGGGCTTCCTTGAAAACAAACGACACTGTGGGATGGTCAACGCCACACGGACGATCCTGACACGGCGATGGACTTTGGTACCATGAAAATCCAAACATCCACAACCAATGTGGAACCAATTCCTGGACTTCCAAGAGTTAAAATGGTGTAATTTATTAATATCAAATTCAAGTACAATAGTCACAGTATAATAAAAGCTGATAATCTGATGACCAGACCCTACACTGAAATTCTTCCCAAAGCAAAACGACATCTGTGCTTCCTGCTCCCTCTAGCTTCTGAAAGTTGCATTTCCAGTCCTGCCCCTTTTGCAGCACAGACCTTTCTACGGTTATAACCCCTCAACCTTAAATTATGCCTTCTGGTTGTACCATTTTCCTTTCTCTGAAAATAATTTTGTTCTACGTTAATACCTTTCAAGGGATCTATGAACAAACAGAAGGAGCTGTAAAGCTTAGCAGCTAATGTGGAATTTGCAGATGAAACAAACTCCACCATGACTTGTCACTATTTTTCTATTCCTATGGTCCCTCCATGCAGGTGACCTAAAGCCTTCATGCAAGCCCAATGCTGGCCTGTCATTATTGAGCTGATTGTCGATTGTTTTAAGCATTATGTTATGTTTGATCTTATGTAAACCGCCTAGGGCTAGATGGTATAGAAATTTTAAAAATAAGTAAATTTAAACTGCTGCCCTTTACAAGTTACTTTTGTGTTTCATTACCATTCTTTTGCCACTGGTGATCATAGGAACCAACTTTTCAAACTGCTTGAGAGCAGATGGTATAGCTGGTTTTAAGAAAGGTTTGGACAATTCCATTCCAGGAACACCCGTGAATTTCAAAAAACTGTGTATGGGGTTTAAGAGCTGATCGAAGGCAGGAGAGACAGGAGAAGGCAGCTGGGGCGTTGGCGGGTGCTGAAAATCATTCTCAGTATTTTACGACCGCTTCTTCTTGCTACTATAGTCAGGCCACACCAATCAGGAGCTGCTTTGACACGCCAGATAGCATGTCAAAGCAGCTCCTGATTGATGTATCCTGACTTTAGTACCAGGAAGAGGCGGTCAGAAAATACCACAAATTACTTAGTCCACGATTCGCAAACCGCGAATTCGCGGGAGTTTACTGTACGTACTAATCTAGTGGGTGTTCTGATCATATCAATTCCCAGTTCTGTATGGCCATCATTATTTTGATGTGGCTGCTCTATTGCATGGTTGATATCTATTTGTTGTACCGTAATTCACATTACTTCAATAGAATACCTTTACTAACGTGTACTACGGGTTTTAGTGCCGGCAGAGGGGGGAACAGCTCCGACGCTCATATGAGCGTCGGAGCAGTTACCGCCGCTGCCGGCACTAAAACCCACTCTATGCGTTAGTAAAGAAGGGGGTTAATGAAAAAAATCCTCTGGCATGTTTAATTGAATTAATTAAAGATAACTTTAGTGCGTTTGCTATTTTTGTACAATATGTATGTGTTATGGATACGATCATTCTGAGATTCGGCCCTACTGCCATGGACAGCCCTGCATTCTTTTCCCGCTTTTGCCTTTGGTCTCTAAATATTTCTCCATTTAACCTTTCGAGAGTTCCTAGGCTCCTCGGAGAGATTTCCTCATGTAAATGGCTTTGTCACCGACACTCTGCTTACATAAGGCCCCGGCGTGATTTACTGTCACTGGGCAAACCAGCCAAGAGAAATCGGATGAATGTCTCTGGCTGAGCTTTTGAAACCTACTAAAAATGGGAAATTAGATCACTCAAAAGGATTCCAAATATATATTCTGTCGATGAATAATTGAGAGCACCCCCGTCAACTTGTGGTGCCTGGGCCAGGAATATTTAATTCCAGAATGGGGACTGGCTCGCCTTGCCAGCCACTGTAATGCCACTTCTCCACTTCATAAGGCTGAAGTCATTCTGCCAGAATTTTTGCAATTTCAGACTTGCTTGGATGGAAATCAGAGATTAGTTAGAGAAAAGGGCTAAGCCAGCATCTTAAAATCTCACTTTATGGTTTCAATTAAGGGAACACTCATCTCCATAAGTAAGCAATCAATATTCAGGTCACTGTATCCTGGACCAGCTGAAGGTGATTTTTTCAGCACTGTTTCCCCCCCCCCCCATCACTGCCAAAGCGTAGCTCAATGACTTCCCCTCCCCACACTATGGGCTCCTTTTACTAAGGTGCGCTTGCGTTTTTAGCGCACGCACAAGATTAGCGCGTGCTAGCTGAAAAATTACCGCCTGCTTAAAAGGAGGCGCGCAGCATTTTAGCGTGCACTATTCCGCACGTTAAGGCCCTAACGCACCTTTGTAAAAGGAGCCCTAGGTCTAGCATCTCTCTTTCCCTTCCCTGAGGTGTCCAGCATCTTCCTTCTCCTTCCCCAAGATGTGTACCTACTGCCCTTTCATTTCTTTACCCCCTCTGGGGGAAGCACCAGCATGGCGGTCAACGAGTGTACAGAAGACTCATTACAGCTGGTGCAGGACCTTGAGCATCTGCACATGCTTTTTTGACCCAATGCTAGTCACCATGAGTTGTCAACAGACATGCCAACGGCTGTGCCCCAAATTGTACCATCTTAGCCATATGCCTAATCGGCCTAGAAATTGGGCTGGCCCTGACTGTGTCCAAGGAACCAAACTCAGTCCAGTGCATCTTCACTGGATCCAATATCTTCCAGAATATGCACTAGGTTGATTCACAAATTGCTCAAAAGAGGTGTGAGAAGTTGGCTTCCCTAAGACACTTCATCCCCTCCCCATCCCCAACTTCCTCGGAAAAAAACAAGACACCAAAGTGGGAAGAGCGGATCTAAGTCTCAGCTTCCAGTTTCCTGTGGCAACTTGGGGCTAAATTCAGCAGAAAGAGCCGGAAAATTCTGCAGCAAAGTTTCTGACATTCTGTGAGCACAGTAGTGTGGTTTCTCTGCCAATCCACTTCAACTCATATGTTATTCAGATCATGAAGGAGACCCTTTTCCTAAAGAGCATTAAGTAGCTAACACATCGGTTATCATGCACTGATACCACACAAGCATGATAACTGTTAGGGAGCAGAAACAGGATAGTCTATGGGCAGAACATGGGTGTGGACTGCAAGCAGGGGTTAGCATAGGTATCATATAGTCAGTAGTAAGTACACACAGCCTTAATGGGAAGGTGGGGCTCACTGGTAGAGCTGCTGCCTCTGTGCCCAAAGGTCGTGAGATCAAATCCCAGTGCTGCTCTTTGTGATCCTGGGCAAGTCACTCAATCCTCCAGTGCTCACTGCTTTGAAGTGCCAAAGCCACAAAAAGGCAATATACAAGTCCCCGCCCCCTTCCCTTAATGCACATTAAAGAACATTTCAGTATGGTAACTGCAGGAGACATGGTGGTCACATTCCCCCAAAAATGTCACACTTACTGCACATTATTTTTGCTGTTAAAGCACAGGAAATGCAAAAAAAGGGGATGGAATTTGATATAGTGCCTTTCTGTGGTTACAATCAAAGCTACTTATATGTTATATTTTTCAAAGAAGCGTGGTATGAACACAGAGGATCTAGAATCAGAAAATAATAGTAAATATTGAAGAACTAAGGCCAGTACTGGGCAGACTTGCACGGTCTATGTCTGCAAATGGTCGTTTTGGGGAGGATGGGCTGGGGAGGGCTTCAATGGTTGGGAGGGTGTGGATGGGCTGGAGGGAGCTTTGACGGAGATTTTAGTAGTTGGAACCTAAGAATAGTACCGGGAAGAGCTTTGGGTTTCTGGCTCAGAAATAACTAAGAAGAAGATTGAATCGGGTTGGGCAGACTAGATGGACCATTCGGGTCTTTATCTGCCGTCATCTACTATGTTATATACAGGTCCTTATTTTGTGCCTGGGGCAATGGAGGGTTAGGTGATTTGCCTAGAGTCACAAGGAGCTGCGGTAGGACTTGAACCCTGCTCCTCCAGGTTCTCAGGCTGCTGCATGCTACAGCTCCATGCTTTCAGTGGCATAGTGGGAGGGGGCGGTCTGCCCCAGGCGCCATCTTGCTAGAGGCGCCAACACTCCTCATCCTCTCTGCCTCCTTGCTTCTACCCTGCCGCACGTGCCCCTTGCCTTCCCCGTACCTTTTTTACATCTCCAGCGTGAGCAACATTGCTGCCCGCGTCGGCATCGGCGCTCTGTCTGATGTCACTTCCGGGTCCCAAGCCTAGAAAGTGATGTCAAAGGGTGAGCAGGCACCACTGCTCACGTCAGAGAAGTGAAAAAGGTACGGGGAACGAGAAGGGGAGCGTGCACGCGGTGTGGGGGCAAGGATGGGGGCGCCACTGTCCTGGGCACATCTCACCCTTGCTACGCCACTGCATGTCATGTCATGTTATGCCACTATTTAAGTGTCATAGCTATGCAGGGAATGGGTCTATTCTATAAAGACATGCATGTGACTACTCTTATAGAGAACTAGTGTAACTTGGCATCAGCCAGGTCAATATTCAAAGTGATTTTATTGGACATAAATGGCTCCTGGGCAGTTAAACTGCCTGCTCAGGGTCTACCTGATCATGTTCTGTGCTATATAAGCAGTTAGCACCGCTGAAAATATCCAGTTAGTGCCCAACGTAAAACTGGCTATTTTGACCCACGTGCTTAGGGTCCCTCTTTAGGTGCCTGGGCCAACCAGAATCCTTAGGCCTCTCTCCCAGTGCATTTTGGGATGCGATGGGAGTGGCCTAAGACTCCAATTGGCCAGATCCCTTAGGCCACTCCCATGGGATCCAGGTGGGCTGGGGAGGAATTGGGCACAACTGCTTTGGAAATTCAGGGGGGGGGGGACGGCTCCGGCAGGAGGATCTGGGCATCCCACATCTACAAGGTCTTGTTCTGGGCGTTTGGGACTTGGACAAAGTTTTGGTCGAGAACGTGGTATAAAGATAGACATAGTGGTGGTCTGGGTGATTAAACGCCTGGACGTACAAGTAGACGATTTTTGAAAACATTTTGGACGTACTTTTCGAGAATGGATATTTTGCCGCTGCTGACTTTGAGCAACTAGCGCCCTACGTGCAAATCAGACTTAGACGTTTCTTTTGATTATGCCCCTCCACTTTTATTAGATCCCTAGTATGTGTCGAGTTAGGATAAAAACTTGAATTAAAAACCTTGTTCTATTAACTATGGCAAATTGTAACCTAACTGTCTATTATGTATGTTAACATGTAACCCGTTCTGAGCTCTTTGGGGAGGACAGGATAGAAACATAGAAAATGACAGCAGAAAAGGGCCACGGCCCACTAAGTCTGCCCACTCTAATGACCCACCCCCCAACTTCTTCCCCCAAGAGATCCCACATGCCTATCGCATTTTCTCTTGAAATCTGGCACACTGCTGGCCTCATTCACCTGCAGTGGAAGTTCATTCCAATGATCAACCTCCCTTTCGGTGAAGAAATACTTCCTGGTGTCGCCATGAGATATCACGCCCCTGATTTTCAGCGGATGCCCTCTTGTGGCCGTGGGTCCTTTAAGGAAAAAGATATCATCTTCCACCTCGATACGGCCCGTGATATATTTGAACGTCTCAATCATGTCTCCTCTTTCTCTATCTTCCTCGAGTGAGTATAGCTGCAATTTACTCAGCCTTTCCTCGTACAAGAGATCCTTGAGTCCCGAGACCGCCCTAGTGGCCATTCACTGAACCGATTAAACTCTCAGCACATCTTTTTGGTAATGTGGCCTCCAGAATTGTACACAATATTCCAGATGAGGTCTCACCATGGATCTGTAGAACGGCATTATGACTTCGGGCTTCCGGCTGATGAAACTTCTCCGGATACAACCCATTATTTGTCTAGCCTTGGATGAAACTTTCTCCACTTGATTGGCCATTTTCATGTCTTCGCTAATGATCACTCCTAAGTCTCGTTCTGCTGCAGTCCTAGCTAAGGTCTCGTCATTTAGGGTGTAAGTTCTGCATGGATTTTTGCTGCCAAGATGCATGACCTTGCACTTTTTGGCATTGAAGCTTAGTTGCCAAGTTGAGGACCAATGTTCCAGTAAGAGTAGGTCCTGCGTCATACTGTCGGGCAATGTGCTTTTGCCTACTATGTTGCATAGTTTGGCGTCATTGGCGAATAATGTTATTTTACCCTGAAGCCTCTGAGTTAAGTCTCTTACGAATATGTTAAATAGGATCGGGCCCAGTACCGAGCTCTGCGGCACTCCACTGATCACTCTCGACGTTGACCACCACCCTCTGAAGTCTACCGCTTAGCCAGTCTTTGACCCATACAGTTAATGTTTCTCCTAATCCCATTAAGCTCATCTTGCTCAATAACCTGCGGTGTGGGATGCTATCGAAAGCTTTACTAAAGTCCAGGTACAAGATGTCCAGGGACTTCCCCATATCCAGCTTTTCTGTGTTATTTCTGCTGCAAGGAACTCTTTGGCACATAATGTTGAGAATCTCACAAAAGTGAAGCACTGGGCAAAATTGAGGCCTACAAATTCTACTTATGTCGAATCCTGATAGTTAAAGGTCATTTATGAACAAGACTAGATCAAGGAGCATGAAGTTAGCTAGTCTTTTTACATTTATACAGATAATGAAATGAATTTGGTTCTCTAAAATACTACATCATCTTAGAATTCTGCTGCAATTGAAAAATATTCATTCTTTGTTCCACAACAACGCTGTCTGAGAAAAGTTTTCATTGTCAAATGTCGAGCTATCAGTTATTTGCTATATAATGTCTGGAGACCAGACAGGTCATTGCATTTCAAGAAAGGACATATTCATCCTTTGTTAGCCAAGGCCATGTTGTTTACCTTCCTCCCCTAGTAATATCTACCTAAATAAGCAATCACCCAGGCAACCAATCCAGTGAGGCAACAAAACTGAGACATGTCGAATTCCACCAAAAAGTGAAATTTAAGTGGTTACAATACCGAATGATTGTTGCAGTCATGAAAAATTTTCCCATTAGAAATCACAGGGCCTGATTACTGGTACTGCCATAAGTTTACATTGAGAAGATGAGGGAAGGTTCTACCCACTGCAAGAGACAACAGATTCTCACACAGACATACACACTTGTGTGTAACTGACTACCTCTAAATTTCCTTTGTTTTTGCTGTCATTGGTAAGTTGAGTGGGCTTTCATTTTTCAGGTGACTGACGTCAACAGAACTCCTTGGAACTCTAATACACCCATTACTCATCAGAAGTGCATTATTTTCAATATGATCAGACAGGCTTATTGACGTAAAATAAGTTTCTCATTTATAACATGCTCAGCTTAGCTCACAGAGCCAAATAGTTATAAAGGACATAAAACTCATAAAAATCCTGCTAATTTCTACTGCAGTGAATTTGATCTAAAAGAACTTTGACAGAACAGTCTACTTACAAGAACATTTTGTCTGGTCACCCTAGTGGTCCGTGATTAGAAGTCACTGAAGTTTATATGACATAACATAACAATAATCTTATATACCGCTTCAACCTCACAGCTCAGCACGGTGTACAAAAAAGAGAATTGCGCATACGCAGGGAAATGACAATTCTATATAAAGAATTCAAGGAGAAAAAATGGAAATATAACAGTTGAGATTCTAAGACTTCTTCTTAAAGAGATGAGTTTTTAATAATTTCCTGAAGTTAATGTAAGATTGAGAACTGGGGATCAACTTTCCAAAGATCTTATCCCAAAGGACAGCTTGGTAAGCTAAACTTCGGCTGAAAAATCTTTTAAATCGGCAACCCCTAACCACCGGAAAAGCAAAAAAATCTAATTTCACAAACAAGGCGTCTACCATTTGCAAAGAGGAAATGCTCAGAGATGTAAATTGGAATTAAACCATGAAGAGTTTTATAACAATAACACCCAAATTTAAATATAATTCTCAATTCTATTTGCAACCAATGAAGTTTCTGATAGTAACCTGAGACATGATCGAATCTCTTAAGATTAAATATCAATCTGACAGCGGTGACTTTTCCAAGGTTGTTCTATAGACAGATCTTGAAAACTAAGCAGGGTCAAATCTGCTACCAAGGAAAGTTCAGCCTCCAGTGTCCTGCCAGAAATGTCCCTCCTTATCTTTGCCTCCTTCTATCATCCCTCCTCATCTTCACAGTCCATTCAGTTTTCTTCCCTAGATATTTGTGTGATCCACAAACTATTTTTGTTTCAGATTGGTCCAATTCCAGTGGTGTAAGTTCAAATTCTAGGCCACTAAGTAAATATTTTGGAGAGGGTCATCCCAGGATCCCTTCTTGGGGAGTGGAGGAGGTACTCATCAATGTTTTATTTGGTTCACAAATCTCTACATCTTCTAAAGCAGAAGCACCCCATCCAACTAGCTTTTACAAGGACGCAACATTTGAGGCACTGACACGTATGATCATATAATCAGGATATGGGTCTCATGTACCAGTTTCTAGTGATATAAGAACATAAGAACATAAGCATTGCTCTGCCGGGTCAGACCAGGGGTCCATCATGCCCGGCAGTCCGCTCCCGCGGCGGCCCCCCAGGTCCATGACCTGAAAATGTTCCCTACCTAGCCTAAAATATCTATACCCTATTCGCTCAATGTCCTGTAAGGTAAACCTCTATCTGTACCCTGTTCGCTGTACCCTGTTCGCTGTATCTGTACGCTTCCAGGAAGTCATCCAGTCCCTTTTTGAACCCCAGAATTGTACTCTGTCTTATCACCTCTCCGGGAAGCGCGTTCCAGGCGTCCACCACCCTCTGAGTGAAGAAGAACTTCCTTGCATTCGTTATGAATCTGTCTCCTCTCAGTTTTTCTGAATGACCTCTTGTTTTATTTGTCCCTGCTAGTCTAAAGAATCTGTCCCTCTCCACCTTCTCTGTGCCTTTCATGATTTTATAAGTCTCTATCATGTCCCCTCTCAGTCTCCGCTTCTCCAGGGTAAAGAGCCCCAGCCTGTCTAACCGTTCGGCATATGAAAGGTTTTCCATACCTTTTATCATCCTCGTTGCCCTCCTCTGGACCCTCTCGAGTATTGCCATGTCCTTCCTGAGGTATGGCGACCAGTATTGGATGCAGTATTCCAGATGTGGGGCACACCATTGCTCGATACAGTGGCAGGATAACTTCCTTCGTTCTGGTAGTGATACCTTTTTTGATAATGCCCAACATTCTGTTCACTTTTTTTGTGGCCGCTGCACATTGCGCCGCCGGCTTCATTGTGTTATCCACCAATACCCCCAGATCTTTTTCTTGACTGCCTTCTCCGAGTACCCTCCCTCCCATCGTATAGCTGTACATGGAGTTCCCCTTCCCTATGTGCAAGACCTTACATTTCTCCACATTGAAGCTCATCTGCCATTTTTTTTGCCCACTCACTCAGTTTGTTCAGATCGCTCTGCAGTTCTTTGCATTCCTCAACAGTTCTGACCCTGCTGGAGAGTTTTGTGTCATCCGCGAACTTGATAACTTCGCATTTTGTCCCCGTTTCTAGATCATTAATAAATATATTGAACAGCAGTGGTCCCAGCACTGACCCTTGCGGAACACCACTTGTGACCCCTATCCAGTCAGAGTAGTGCCCCTTTACTCCTACCCTCTGTTTCCTGTCCGCCAGCCAATTTTTGATCCATCTGTGCACATCCCCTTCTACCCTGTGACTCCACAGTTTCTTCAGTAAGCGTTCATGGGGCACCTTGTCGAAGGCTTTTTGGAAATCTAGATATATAATGTCTACTGGGTCACCTTGGTCCAATTGCTTACTTATCCCCTCAAAGAAATGCAGTAGATTTGTCTGGCATGATCTGCCTTTACAGAAACCATGCTGGCTCGATCTAATCAGATTATTTTTTTCTATATGCTCATTGATACCTTCCCTGATCAGTGATTCGGCCATCTTCCCCGGAACAGAGGTTAAGCTCACCGGTCTGTAGTTTCCCGGGTCGCCTCTCGATCCTTTTTTGAAGATCAGTGTAACATTCGCTATCTTCCAGTCCTCCGGGATTACCTCTGTTCTCAAGGACAGGTTGCAAATATGCTGCAGTAGCTCTGCTGTTTCATGTCTGAGCTCTTTCAGTATTCTCGGGTGGATCCCGTCTGGGCCCGGAGATTTGTCCGTTCTTAATCTATCTATCTGCCTGAGAACGTTTTCGAGGCTTACCTCCATGCATGATAATTTCCCCTCTTGATCTCCCCTGAAGATTTTTTCCGGTTCTGGGACACTGGATGTGTCCTCTATTGTAAAGACTGACGAGAAGAACTTGTTTAGCCTACCAGCCACCTCTTTTTCCTCTTTCACCACTCCCTTCCGGTCACCCTCATCCAGGGGCCCCACCTCCTCCCTCGCTGGCTGTTTCCCTTTCACATATCGGAAAAATGGTTTGAAATTTCTTGCTTCCTTGGCCAGTCTCTCCTCATACTCTTTCTTGGCTTTCCTGACTACTCAGTGACATTCTTTTTGATGCTTCCTGTGCTCTCTCCAGTTTCCTTCAGTTTTGTCTTTTTTCCACTTCCGAAATGATTTTTTCTTGTCTCCTATCACTTTCTTTACTTCACTGGTTATCCATGCAGGGTCCTTCGTCTGATTCTTCTTGGAACCTTTCCTAAATCTTAGGATATATAGGTTTTGTGCCTTGTTTTACTGTGTCCTTGAATAGGGACCAGGCTTGCTCCACAGTCTGAGTTTCCTTGGAGCTGTTTCTGAGCTTCTTTCTCACCATTTGTCTCATGGCATCATAGTTCCCTTTCTTGAAGTTAAATGTTGTTGCCTTGGTTCTCTTTCCCATAGGTAGTCCTACTTGCACTTTGAACTGAATCATGTTGTGTTCACTGGTTCCTAGTGGTCCCATGACCTCCACATCCTTTGCGGGTCCTTTCAGTCCATTGAGGATCAGATCCAGAATCACTGATCCTCTCGTTGGTGCCTCGACAAGTTGTTCCATGAAGCAGTCCTGGACTGCTTCCAGGAACTCTGTTTCCCTTGCACATTTTGAATTTCCAAGACACCAGTCTATCCCAGGATAGTTGAAATCTCCCATAACTATGGTGTTTGGGTTCTTGCATTCCCTTCTCAGCTCGGCTACCATTTCTGTATCCTCAGCTTCAGTTTGCCCAGGTGGATGATCCTTCTCCTATCATCTCATGGCCCCATCCCAAGTTCCCTCCTTCCTAGCCCCCCCCCCTCCTCCTCCATAGAGCTGGTGTAAATATTTGCATCTTTACATCTGTATGTCCCACTCATTATCTGCCTATGTGTACTCTCATCTTCAGCTACATGCTATCGCTATTACATGTTAGTGTATAGAATAGCATGCAGACAGAATATTAGTATATATAATACATATTTATGTGCACATATACAGGTCTGGCTCAAGGGAATATGGCACCCTGAGCCAACTTTTGCATCAGTGCCCCCCACCTCTGCCCATTATCTAATAACTCCCCCCTCTATCTCAAGTCTACCCCCCCCCTCCCGCCAGTGATAAAAGGCATTAAAATACTGAATCTCAAATCAGCATCTCTCCTACCCCACCCTCAGAGGGGAGGGAAGAGAGAGGGAGAGATGCCAATTCCAGCCCCACCCATCTACTGATTCCTATCTCTCCTTCTATCATCGCCTCTATCTGCCATATCCTCAACCTATCACTTTCCTTTACAACTGTGCCCAACTACTTTGAACATGCCATAGTTATGCTGCTTCTTAACAAAGCATCACTGGACCCTACCTACCCCTCCAATTATCACTTCATTTCCCTCCTCCTTTTCTTATCCAAGCTACTTCAATGTGCTGTTCACCACCACTGTCTTGACTTTCTTTCATCTCAAGCTATCCTTGACCTGCTTCAATTGGGTTTTTGCCCTCTTTGTTCTATGGAAACTGACCTTGCTAAACTCTCCAGTGACTTGCTCCTGGCCAATTCCAAATGGCTCTACTCCATCCTCATCCTCCTTGATCTATTTGCAGCCTTTGACACTGTAGATCATACTGCCTATTCTATCTCTTGGTTTTTCTCTTATCTTTCCCACTATACTTTTAGCGCTAACTCTGGAGGATCCTCCTCCGCTGCCATTCCACTATTGGTTGGCATATATCAGGGCTCTGTCATGGGTCCTCTCCTTTTCTTCATCTACACTTCTTCCCTTGGTGCCCTAATCTCCTTCCATGACTTTCAGTACCATCTCTACAATGCACTGAGATTTCTACGGAAATCCAGGCCCAAGTATCAGCCTGCCTGTCTGGCATTCATAGAAACATGATGGCAGATAATGGCCAAATGGCCCATCCACAGTAACCATTATCTCTTTCTCTCTCTGAGAGATCCCACATGCCTATCCCAGGCCCTCTTGAATTCAGACACAATAGAAACATAGAAACATGGCCAAGACTGAACTCCTTATCTCTCCTCCTAAACCTGCCTCTCCCTTTTCCCCATTCTCTTTCTGAGTAGATAACTCTCTCATCCATCTTGTTTCATTGGCCCAAAACCTCAGAGTCATCCTTGACTTTGTTTCTTTCCTTCTCTTCACATATGCAACAGACTGCCAAAACTTGTCGTTTCTTTCTCTACAACGCTGCTTGAATCTGACCTCTCCTTTCTGAGCACACTACCAAAACACTCGTGCACACACTCACCTCTCGCCAGGATTACCGCAACGTGCTTCTCGCAGATCTTCCACTAAGCCAGTGGTCTCAAACTCACGGCCCAGTATATTTATCATAATTACAAAAGTAAAATCAAACAGTTTCTTGATCATATGTCTCTTTAGCTATAAATTACAATATTATTATTAAGACTTGGCCAAAAGGAAAGATTTATAAACTATAAACTCATGCAAAACTGTCATTTTTTAATAAGACATTAACTATTTTTTCTGAGGCCCTCCAAATACATACAAATCCAAAATGTGGACCTGCAAAGGGTTTCAGTTTGAGACCACTGGCCTATAGGAAGAGGAGATGCAAATGTTTAAAAGCCTTAGCCAATAGGGAGAGGAGGAGATAGCGGATGCTGCGGATGGGCCATTTGGCATTTATCTGCCATCATGCTATTATGTTTCTATAACCATAAAGTCTATGACATCACAATGCAGGTGTAAAGAGCCTTAGCCTATAGCAGTGGTCTCAAACTCGTAGCCCGCCAGGTCCTATTTTGAGGTCCTCGTTATGTTTATCAATCATAAAAGTAAAATAAAACAGTTTCTTGATCATATGTCTCTTTAGTTATAAATGAGAGCATTATTAAGACATGGCCAAAAGGAAAGATTTATAAACTATAAAGAGTTTTACCTCATGCAAAATTGTTATTTCTTTAATAAGACATTAACTATTTTTTCTCAGGCCTTCCAAGTACCTACAAATCCAAAATGTGGCCCTGCAAAGGATTTGAGTTTGAGACCGCTGCAGTAAGCCATCTCTCTCCCCTTCAATCTGTTCAGAATTCTGCTGCGCACCTCATATTATGCCAGTGTCGTTATGCTCATATTACTCCTCTCCTCAGTTTGCTTCACTGGCTCCTTGTCTGTCTCCACATAGAGTTCAAATTCTTTTTACTGACCTACAAGTGTATTCATTTGGCAGCTCCTCAGTGTCGCTTCCCAACTTGCAAAGCTCCCCTATCAGTTGCCATTATATTTCCTCATGTAAGTAATATGTATAAGCCTTTGTCCTATGTCTGTCTTAGATTATAAGCTCTTTAGACTAGGGACCATCGCTTTCATGTTTGCTACACAGCACTGTATGCCTCTGGTAGTGCTTTATAAATAATAAATAGTAGTAGCAGTAGTAGTCTGGGATTTTGACATCCCTTTTCATCAGTGCCCTAGGCCAGGGCCTCACCTGGTCGATCGGCTGAGCTGGCCCTGCACACATATGTACATTTATGAAATTTTCTGGTCATTTACCTACATTCATGGTGCCTTTTTTTAATAAAATGAATCCCATTATACACACCAATCAAATTTTAAAATTGCACTTTTCATTCCCTTAAAAAAAAAAAAAAAACCATAATATAATATAACCAAAAAATAATATTTCATTCTCATACCGCGTGCTGAAGTGGTAAAAGGGGATGGGGAGGCTAATCGTTCTGGCTGTTTAAGGGTTAACAAGGAAATATAAATGTCTCCATAGGGAAGTAGTAGATAAGAAAAGATAGTAGCCCAGAGTATAAAGCAAGGGTAGGGAACTCCGTTCCTCGAGAGCCGTATTCCAGTTGGGTTTCAGGATTTCCCCAATGACTATGCATTGAAAGCAGTGCATGCAAATAGATCTCATGCATATTTCATTGAGGAAATCCTGAAAATCCGACTGGAATACGGCTCTCGAGGACCGGAGTTCCCTACCCCTGGTATAAAGGATGGGGGGTCTGGGGCGGACATGCGGCAGGGAGGGAGTGTCTCCATCCTAGATGCCACTCACCCTCGCTACACCACTGTGACACCCATCCTCAATGTGGACAATCTGTATAGAATCCTGGGCTCTATGTCCAGCTTTAACATTTTGTTCTGGTATGTCTCCTGCTTGTAGGGATTTTTGTTTTGTTTTGGGGGTTTGTTTTGTTTTTTGCACTGCAAAAGTCCAAATTTGTTCAGCTTATTTGGCTTTATCCTGAATACGAAGCCCTTTTAGCTGAGCAAAAGACATATTGACAATTACTAACTTCCTAAATAAAATTATTAGAGTGCACATATAGAATTCTTCAACTCTTCTCTGGAGAAAGAGGAAACTGGAAAGGGGATTTTGATGCTCACTTCAGCGAATAGCCTTCCTTCACCTTGAGTGGCACTTTTATAACCTGGTTATGCCAGTCTGCTTTCTGTTATGTGACAGGACTTCATCATACCTGTAGCCCTGAAGCACATTCGAAACTATAACCAAAACGTATGTAAAAGAAAAGTGTCTGAGCCCAAATGTATCTAAAATACTTTTTTTTAATTTTGTGTAAATTCACAATTGATACAATATTAAAATCTTGTAATGTACAATCATGCTAGGCAAATGTCTTACGTAAAGGCACATTTCGCTATCTGTGTCGGGGCTGGGTTTTTCTGTAACGAAAAGAATAATACCATATGCATTCCATTGTTCCAATAAACATAAACTCTCAAACCCTACATCTTATATAACTGCAATAAAGCGCCTTCTTGGTTTTCACCATAACTTTTTACATGCTTCCGTTTAACAAAATGACTCTCTAGTGTTTAAACTCCCTACTACGTACAGTGAGAGACTGGAGAAACTGGGCCTCTTCTCCCTTGAAAAGAGGAGACTGCGAGGGGACATGATAGAAACATTCAAGATACTGAAGGGAAAAGGCTTAGTAGATAAAGACAAGTTGTTCACCCTCTCCAAGGTAGAGAGAACGAGAGGGCACTCTCTAAAGTTAAAAGGGGATAGATTCCGTACAAACGTAAGGAAGTTCTTCTTCACCCAGAGAGTGGTGGAAAACTGGAATGCTCTTCTGGAGTCTGTCATAGGGGAAAACACCCTCCAGGGACTCAAGACAAAGTAGATAAAGACAGACTGTTCACCCTCTCCAAGGTAGAGAGAACAAGAGGGCACTCTCTAAAGTTAAAAGGGGATAGATTCCGTACAAACGTAAGGAAGTTCTTCTTCACCCAGAGAGTGGTGGAAAACTGGAACGCTCTTCTGGAGTCTGTCATAGGGGAAAACACCCTCCAGGGACTCAAGACAAAGTAGATAAAGACAGACTGTTCACCCTCTCCAAGGTAGAGAGAACAAGAGGGCACTCTCTAAAGTTAAAAGGGGATAGATTCCGTACAAACGTAAGGAAGTTCTTCTTCACCCAGAGAGTGGTGGAAAACTGGAACGCTCTTCTAGAGTCTGTCGTAGGGGAAACACCCTCCAGGGATTCAAGACAAAGTTAGACAAGTTCATGTTAAACTGGTGAGACTGGACTCATTTGGAGCACTGGTCTTGACCTTGGGGCCGCCGCATGAGCTGGGCAGGATGGACCATTGGTCTGACCCAGCAGCGGCAATTCTTATATTCTTATGTACTACTAAATCAATAAAGAGCAGGTGAGAGTTTAAATGTTAGAGCGTCATTTTGTTAAACGGAAGCATGTAAAAAGTTATGGTGAAAACCAAGAAGGCGCTTTATTGCAGTTATATAAGATGTCGGTTTTGAGAGTTTACATTTATTGGAACAATGGAATGCATCTGGTATTATTTTCGTTACAAAAAAACCCAGCCCCGATGCAGATAGTGAAACATGCATGTCGACATAGGGTTTTGTTAGTGAGCTGATATGAGATAAGTCCAGATGAGTGCATGTTTTAAAACTATATTGAGAACACGTAAAAAAGTAAAAAAAAAGAGAAAGAGAAATGATGTCAAAATAAAATTGAAGCTGATGAGGAAGCTTGTGGCTACATAAGAGTCCTTACATAAAGGCACAGCACACCATATTTTACAGAGAAGTCTTGACAGGCAATGGTTAAGTGAAATCCCCGAGATTTAGCCGTGTTGCCTTGGTGTAACTAGCATGGTTCCCATTACACATATAAGCTAGAAGATAAATAAATAGATGCTGTCACATTTTATTTGAAACAGAATTGCATATTAAAAGAATATACCATGATTTAATTGGAATAATATTAACGCTTTTTTCTTTTTTTGTGGCAAGCACTGCTTTGAATTTCTTTCCGCTTTTGTAATTTTTTTTTTTTTTTTTCTTGTTGGTTTTGGTTTTGTAGCAAAAGAAAATAATTGCGACTAGGGTTAAGGATGCAAATTTGCCTTTGGTTTAGTCCTTGCTCTTTGAGAAGAAAGTCCACTGTTAATGAAAATCGAAGGCTGTTGACATCTAACTTTCATGGCAATCTGAAAACAGGAAATAAAATAGCCAAATGTAGCCATTAGTGCCATTAAATATGTTCCTTGCATACATTCATTAAATATATTTTTTCATGTGAATCAATTAGTTTTTTTCTGTAAATATATTTTTCAGGAGGACTCACAATGGGGTCTTTTTATTAAAGCTAAATGCTAAGACGTCCATTATATTCTAATCGTTAGCGTGCACTAAATCAGTTAGCATACCTTAATAAAAGGACCCCAATGTAAGAAACCCTCCAGATATTAAGGTTAATTGATATTACATAAATATTAAAGGCCTGATTTTCTAAGGTCTCTCCCCCCCTCCCCCCCATTCTGCATCCATGGAGGAAAAAGCCTAGTGAATCAGGCTCTTAAAAGATCTAGGGATCCTTTTACGAAGGCGCGTCAGGGCCTTAACACGCGGAATAGTGCACGCTAAAATGCTGCACGCACTAACCGCTATCGCCTCCTCTTGAGCAGGCGGTAGTTTTTCAGCTACCGCACGCTAATCCGATACGTGCACTAAAAACACTAGCGCACCTTCATAAAAGGAGCCCCTGAACTAGCATTCACCATAATGAAAGGTTTCATCATGACTATTCCAAGGCTACTCTTTTGAAATGATTTTGTTCAACCAGTGATTTGTTCTATTTTATTGAAAATTCCTTAGCGGACAAAGCACCAGGAAAATGCTGAAACCAGAGTATTCAAAAAGCGTCTCCAACTGATGCCCACAAAAGGGTCTTATATGGAATTAATATTTTGGGGTGAGGGGGAGTTATCAATTTGGGCTACCACTGTCGGATTACTTCACTCATAAATTCCCTGAAAGTTAACTCTCTAGGGCAGGGATCTCAAAGTCCCTCCTTGAGGGCCGCAATCCAGTCGGGTTTTCAAATTTCCCCAACGAATATGCATGAGATCTATGTGCATGCACTGCTTTCATTGGGGAAATCCTGAAAACCCGACTGGATTGCGGCCCTCAAGGAGGGACTTTGAGATCCCTGCTCTAGGGCAATATATCAAGTTTTAATAAACCTGAAATAACTCAGCTTAACAACAGCCTATGTCGATCATTTTCCCCCTAAGTTTAGGTGGCAATGAGCAATCACCATTGAAAGAGCACTCGGATTAATGCAGTGCTAAGAAATTCGAGGGACTGAGATTATCAACATATTTTGATTCATAAGTAAGGTTCACTTCTGTCATGGTATGTGTAAAACCAATCCCAAGAGATATTGTCACCTTAATTCACTCCCCACCCCCCCCTTCTTTACTAAACCGCGATAGCGGTTATTAGCGCAGGGAACCACGCTGAATGCTTCGCACTGCTCCCGATGCTCCTAGAAATTCTATAAGCATCGGGAGCAGCATGGAGCATTCAGTGTGGCCCCTGCGCTAATAACCGCTATCGCGGTGTAATAAAAGAGAGGAGGGTTATTAGTAAAAACACAAAATATTGAATAGACCTAAAGAAAAAACATCCTCTATCTCAAGAAGTGTAGAACTACCAGGAAAGATATAGTAATGTGAGGATGCTCGACATTCTAGTAGCCATGCTCTACCTGTTTGCTCAGGTTCCAGGGCCATCTTAGATTAGGGGTGTTCAACCTCAGCCTTCACAAAATCCTGTATCCTTCACCAGGTCAAGTTTTCAGGATTTCCACAATGAATATGCATGAGATGCAGTATTTGCATACAAAGTCCTGACAACCCGACTGGATTGTTTTCAAATTGTTTTCAAGGACCAAGGTTGGACTACCTGGTCTAGCCTTCAAAAATACCATGCATGGTGGAAGAGGACCCTATATCACCAGCTCCAACAATGTGAAATGTAGTAGTCCTTCCTCATATAACCAGGTCAAGAACTTGCTTGCTATACAATTTCATGTTTAAAAATTTGACTGCCATAGTAAATAAATGTTGGCCAATATCGGAAGAGTGAACAAGAAAAGGACCTGGGTGTACTGATAGATAGGACCCTGAAGCCGTCGGCACAATGCGCGGCAGCGGCAAAGAAGGCAAATAGAATGTTGGGCATGATAAAGAAAGGAATCTCGAGTAGATCGGAGAAAGTTATAATGCCGCTTTATAGGGCAATGGTCAGACCACACTTGGAATACTGCGTCCAACATTGGTCTCCCTACCTAAAGAAGGATATAAAACTGCTGGAGAGGGTGCAGAGACGAGCAACTAAACTAGTGAAGGGTATAGAGAAACTGGAATATGAGGATCGACTTAAAACACTGGGATTGTTCTCCCTTGAGAAAAGGAGACTGCGTGGGGATATGATCGAGACCTTCAAAATACTGAAAGGAATCGACAAAATAGAGCAGAGAAGATTATTTACATTGTCCAATTTGACACGGACTAGAGGACATGTAATGAAGCTAAGGGGGGACAGGTTCAGGACTAATGTCAGGAAGTTCTGCTTCACTCAGAGAGTGGTTGACACCTGGAATGCCCTCCCAGAGGAGATTATGGCGGAATCGACCGTCCTAGGCTTCAAGAGCAAACTAGATGCATATCTCCTTAAGAGAGGCATATAAGGATATGGTGGACTATAAATTACGATAGGTGTACACCTGGCAGGGCCTCTGCATGTGCGGATCGCCGGACTTGATGGACTGAAGGTCTGATCCGGAGATGGCAGTTCTTATGTTCTTAGTGTTATTTATTTATTCAATTTTCTATACTGTTTTCCCAGGGGAGCTCAGGACAGTTTACATGAATTTATTCAGGTACAAAGGCATTTCTCGTTTCTGTCCCAGTAGGCTCACAATCTATCTAATGTACCTGGGGCAATGGGAGGATTAGGTGACTTGCCCAGGGTCAGAGGGAGCCGTGTGGGTTTGAACCCACCACCTCAGGGTGCTGAGGCTGTAGCTTTAACCACTATGCCACACTCTCCCCCCATTATGGCAGCCCTGAATTTCCAGATGACGCATATATCCCAGCTTCACGGGGAGAGCATCCTTTAAACTCACCAGAGACTTTTCCATCCTATGGGAAAAAGAAACCCAACTGATTTTCCTACCAAAATTCAAATTGGTGACCAATGGACTTTCCTACCTCAGTCACCTCAAGCCCCCAACCAATCAGATTTGAGGACCTGCTAGATAACGAGAAACTGCAGCAGACCTCACGGCATACTCTGAAGAAAGCCACGGCGTGATAGCTGAAATGTCGGTTCTATTTGACAAGATGCAACGAGACCTGGAAACCTGCAACAAGCATGATGTCAGCTGCGGAAACCCTGAGAGAACATATTTTCTATCTGTTCGGGGGAGACAGCAATCAGACTGTGCTACAACTGGGGCTTCTTAACCACTGGGTCCCATCTCTGCAACGTCCTGCCCAAGAAGTGATGGTTACATTCTTCAGTGCCTGTTTTCTTTACAACACAAACATAGAATTCATGGTAAAATTCATAGTTACCACAGTAGCTGCAGATTTTATGCAGCACTCAGTGGGGGTGGAACCAGCACTTTCCAATATCGGTCCCACATTAAGGTGACAATTAGTGTGTGGGAGCAGGAGCACTTGGCACCTCCCACATTAACTGTGTGTTAGCCAGTTAGCATACAGTATGAATCATATGCTAATTGGTTAACGGTTCCCCACCTACTTTCCACCCGTGCCACACCCCCTGACAGAAAAATCTGGTAATGTGCTGTTTAATGCATAGAAACAGGCAAACTACCTCAAAATCTTTTAAGGCACTTATGTGGTGGTCTGTTTCCAGGCATTAACCATGCATTAAGAGTTCCCTTAGGGCCGTTTTGGAATACAGGTCCTAATCTTTTCCTACACTTGTCTTCTGAAATTCAGCTTCCATTTTTCTTACAAACAAATCTTTCAATACATTTTTTAAAAAAAAGCATTTTGTTATAAGGGTGTACCAAATATCAAAATATGTACATTTAGCATCTAGGTATATTGGTTTACCATATTCCTAAGGCCATTTGAGAGCCTAATTCTGAACGCTTCGTCTTCGCCTGCCAAAGGCTGTGGATCCCACATCAGTTGGCACAAAGGTGTTCTTGCCAATCCCTCCTGACCTACTCAGAAAGTCCGCTAGGCGATGGGTCACACACGTTGCCGTCTTACACGATCTTTTCTGGGTTATAACGCTACGTCCCCCAAAGCCAAGAGGAAGAGAAAGGGTGTCAGTGCCTTAGTACATCCAAAATTAAACCTACTTAAGCTTTGGAACACAAAGAGAACTATTTCAGCACAGATAAAAGGGACCGTCGGGGTTAGTTAAACTAAATAGATAAAAAGAAGGGAAAAAGGAGAGGTTGACTTGGCCTCTTTTAGAGATGTGTTTTTAATCAAATGTAAATTTAAAAAGGCAGGTTCAATTATATCCATTTGAAACTTGATTAAAGGAAATCTCTCAGCAGAATGGATATGTGAATTAGCTTTTTTTTCTCATTTTGCCTTTACGGGAAAATACTTGGGGCTCCTTTTACAAAGGTGCGCTAGCGGTTAAAATGCCCCATGCGCTAGCCGCTACCGCCTCCTTTTAAGCAGGCGGTAGTTTTTCGGCTAGAGCGCGCTAATCTTGCACGTGCGCTAAAAACGCTAGCGCTCCTTTTGTCAAGGCGTGCTACGGGGGTTAGCGCGTTGGACATTTCATCACGCGCTAAGCCCCGCGGCAGCCTAAAATCCTAACGCCTCGTCAATGGAGGCGTTAGGTACTAGCGCGGCAGGTGGTTTATTGCATGGTATTCCGCGTGTTAAACCGCTACCGCGCCTTTGTAAAAGGAGCCCTTAGTATGTGACCCACTGAAAATAAAACCTGCGTTTAATAAATTGACAACCATGAGAAATTCCCTGTGTCTCTTCCTCTGTCACTATCTTTATCTCTTCTGGTGGACAGAAGCAAATAGAAGTCACTTTAAAACTGCTTTTAAGTAAAAATTCAGAACTATAGGCTCATGTTAAGAACCAATAAGTTCACTCATTTAAGTCAAAAGGTTTTTGAAAAAAAGAATTGTAATTATTTTAGTATTTATAGACCACTTATAGCTGAAATGGTTTACATTCAGGTTCTCAAACGTTTCTCCTTATCTGTCCTGGTGGGTTTACAATCTGACTAATGTACCTAGGGTAGGGATAGGCAATTCCGGTCCTTGAGAGCCGGAGCCAGGTCAGGTTTTCAGGATCTCCACCATGAATCTGTATGAGATGGATTTGCATGCACTGCCTCCTTGAGATGCAAATCTATCTCATTCAGATGTATTGTGGTTAGCCTGAAAACCTGACCTGGCTCCAGCTCTCAAGGACTGGAATTGCCTACCCCTGACCTGACTTGGCCAGGGTCACAGCTGAGCTTGAACCTGCAACCTCAGGGTGCTGAAGCCCTAACCACTAGGCCACGCCTCCCCTCCTAGCTAGACCCAGCTCATGAAATGTACCCTACATAGACATATAAAAGGCAGTGGTGAAATATAAGAAGTGAAACAAAATGTAATGTTTTAAGCCAGGCACTTCATAAAATTACAAAACCTGACTCCAAACTAACATTTTCTATTCAGAAGCAGGGGGTGCGGTGCGCCTCTAAGGAATGGCATTCGACAAAGTCGAAAAGCAAAGTCACAGAACATTGTGGGGGGGGGGAAGGGGATTTACTTTGAATTTCATGACTTTCTTAATATTTCTCCTAGAACTCTATATCCAGCTGACAAGTACTTTTTTCTCATAAATACAAAATAGAAAAAAAAGTATGATATCATATAAAAGTGCCCTATTTCTATACAAAAATGGGCAAGCTATCAAAAGACAGTATTCATACTGTACTGATTGTTTCCTTAAGCTGAATTAAAGATCTTAGCTTACTCCTGTGCCTGATTTTTTACACAACATAGAGGTCCAGACTCATCTAACTGGGGGACTGAGGGGCCAAACCACCCTTATGCATTTCAGCCTAAAGGGGGGGGGGGGGAATTGTGAAAGCATTTTAAAACTGAAGAAAGCAAATTTAACATTTTTAAGACATGAGCGTTTTTTTCTTTAGGTATGGTTTTGAAACGTTTGGGTAAGAAACATTGACAAACACACACACACATCCAAAAAAGTAAGAGTTATTGCACTTATTAATGCTTATAGCATAAGTTAAAAAAAAATAACTCACAAAAACATAACCATGCAACTATTTCAACAACAAACAAGGAATAAGTTCAAAACCCTTACCTGAATGCTTTCAATGAACTGTTAGCAATATCTTTCCAAATCATTGATTCTTTTACCACTAAATGTTGTCTTAAAGGTGGTCATTACCATATGGAAATATTTGGCAAATGATGCTAATTTGTCTTTGTATCTATAGCTAATAAGCAGAGTGTATGTCTTATTAAGATGAATGATTTTTTTAAATTTAAATATAGTTTCATGTTTTGATGTTAAGGCTTTACAGTTTAGATATGCATATCTGATATCTGTGCATCTTTAATGAAAAAATAATTAAAACAAAGACCTGGTCCCTGTAGAAAAATAGTTTTATTGTATATGTGCATGACCAGGCATGAAAGAAAGTATTTTATTTATAAATATCATAGACAGAAATGTAAAGCTCTCATACGATTTATTTGTAAATAAACTGCTAAGAAATTCAGATGAAATCTCAAAGTTTTGCTGTTTATTTTTATTTGTTAGGTTTTTCTAACTCAGTATATGTGCGATGTTATCCTATAATCTTGTCCCCCCTCAAACATTCTCTGTCCATAACTGAATCAAAAGAGCTTATCAAATGCGATCAAGACTAGATCTACATGCATCAAGTACAAAAGAAATGAAAAAAACAAACAAAAAAGATTAAAAAAAAAAAAAAAAAAAAAGTTGGTGTCTAGTTGTATGGGAGAGATTCCCCATAGTTGGAATAGTGTTCGTTTTCCATGTCGCTGAGCACATTTCGTTTCTTGCCAGGAGATCCGGCCCCAACATCTGTAGAAGGGGAATTCTGCATCTTGTGCAAGTCTTGAGAGAGTCTTCCCAGCACGCAAGTACTCAGGTTGGAGCAACGTTTGGAAATAGGTCTATCCGAGCTGCAAGAGGGGATAAAAAAAAACCATGCCGGGGAAAAAAAACTAAAAGAAAATTGCATGCAAAGGCGTGCACAACTGTAAGTAAACGATCAATTTCTGCAAACATATATATATATTTTTTTCTTCTTTCGGATTCATGCACTGACATTTCTGTATATTGCAATGCAGTCATTAGCTTTCAAGCCAGTTTCCCTAAGAACTGAATGAGAGAAGTGAAAAGGAAGACAATACTGCTACCCAAATGCATTCAGAGCAGCAGGAACTGAAAACATATAGGTCAGGCATATAGGAAGGTGAAGCAGCAGGATCGGGCAGTTGGAGGTGCTATGCCTCCATTTTCAACATGCTTCTAGAGGGGTGGGGTGGGTTGTTTTTCTTTTTTTTAACTATCTCATGCTGTGCCAAAGGATTTCAATACAGAAAATTCAGATGCAGAACATGCATGCTGCCATTGATCGGACAGCTATGTGGGTGAAGTCATTGCTAAGTGCATTAGGTAACCCTCCCGCCATTATTAATGGTCTTCACTGCAGGCGAAAACAGCTGCAGGACGCTGTACAGGCATGCCTTACTCCTAGAAATATGCAAAATCACCACAGAGAATTCAGGACACTTTGTCCCCTCTAAACTGGAAAACATACCTGTCATCCCTACCATTTCTAACCCCCCCCCCACTCCCTTTCTCAAGTCCAACCTCCATGGGAATTTTCTTTCCCCTTTATGAGATATAGAAAACACCTCTTTTTGTTCCCTGTAATGTGCAAATGCAATAACCCTGCCTTTGAAAGTTAGATTTCTTTTGGAAACGTCGCCATCTGCGAAATGCGCTGCTTTTTTACGGCAAAACACGGCAACATCGAATCCAGCTTCTGCCCAGCGGTTCCCGCGCGCCCCTGGGCAGTTGTGATCTCGCAGCCTCCTATGCTTACCTGTTGCCCTGACCTTCCTCGAGCTCCTCCGCCGTCAGACGCACTAACTCCTTCATCAAAGCGTTCAGCAATCGTCCGATCTGGTAGTCGTTGAGCGTCACCCTGTCCGCTAACGAGTCTGACCCGGCTCTGTGTGGCGACAAATCAGAAAATGGGTTGCCATAACTTTAACATTCCCCCCCCAAAAAAAAAAAGCTCCATTGCACATCAACAAATAGGACTACTAGTTAGATTACTGTAATTAAAGATCACATTGTGTTAGCAAAACAAATCCTAGTGCTAAACACAGATGCCCAGTTCAGAGGGAGAGAAGCTATGATGATTTGCAGTTTGGCTTTTCTTTTGAACACAATTCATTGCATCTTCAAATTGATTAAAATGATGGCAAATGCATCCAGAAAAAAAAGCAAATGAAATGCAGGGATCAGCTAGGCACGGTTGCTCTTACCTGTAGGGTGTTGCCCGTGAGCTGGGCAGCTGACAGGCAACCAAGGCAAAGACAGCAAGTAAAGACGAGATCTTCAGTATAACCATAATGCCCGCCCTACAAGAAAAATGAGAAGAGACAAAGTACTGGCCGCCTTCCAGCATCCTTTACTCCTTGTTCTCAATGACACAGACCCTCCACTTAACTCTTCCTTGGCCACTGGCCAAAAAAAAAAAGAAGCAGGAAACCCATATGTCCCAAGCAGGGTCAAGGCAACAATTCTTTCTAGCTACTTAAGAAAGGAGATCAATTCTTTGGAAGTAATGAAACCGCTAGAGATTTTGCAGTGGAGACTTTGCAAGCAGGAGTGCTCGCCAGACAATGCAACATCACCACATCTAAAGCCAAAATGTGTTCAATCTAGCCATTACAAAAGAAAGGGCCTCTTAAGGAACAAACTGATGGTTTGCAAGTAAAAAGGTTTAAGTTCATGAAATATAACACCGGTTCCCCAATAAATACAGTTTCAAGCACACAATTGAAACTTTTTTTTTTGGAAATGCAGGTTTGACAATCTAGTAGGTGCTTACCTTGAATTGAAGTACTTTGGTGGAGAGATTGTCTTCAGATCTAAACGGTGCTGCAGTCCAGAGCTGGAACCCCATCCTTTTTAATATCAGGGTGAGAGCGTGTAGGCTCTCGGCTAGTAGGCGCCAGCCAATGAAGGCACGCCGCTAGCGCTCGGTAGCCAATCCGCAAGGGAGCATGAAGCCATCGCGTTCCAATGACGTCATCTTTCGGTCCCTTGAGTATTTCCATTCACAAAAAATTTGTCAGGCATTTCGCCATCTGATTGATTGACCATTGATGTCACTGAGAAGCAAAAAAAAAAGAGTCACATTAGACCATTAATGAAAAGTAAGGAAATTTGTCTCGAGTCCTTAGTAATTTATACAGTGCTGTCACTTTTCAGATCAGAGAAACTCAAAAGGACATCTTATTGTTCCCCTAGTGATTCATTAACTATTGTATTTCTATAACCGCAAACTGTAGATTGGCTGCACTCGGCCCCCTTAAACCAGACTTCTTTTTGTCCCGGGCATTATTTCCTTTTGGTTAATGTAGACAGGTAAGCAGTTCCACTGCAGGGGGTGCAGCAGGTCTCAGAAAATGAAAAAGGAGACGAGAAGAACTGCTGTGAAATGACCATCTTCACCCACTGTAATGTTGTTACGCCTTTCTACAGCCCTAAATGATGGTGTGTGCTGGCTGGAGTAGTGTTTGCCGGCTCTGCTTCTTTAAGCTCTGCTGAGCTGGTCTTAAAAGCTTTCAAACTCCCCCTGAGGGTGCTCTTTCACTCAAAAAAATGTAGGGCTCCTTTTACTAAGGTGTGATAGCGTTTTTGGTTTTTGTTTTTTTTTTAGCGCACGCAGAATGTTGGCATGCGCTAACCCCCGTGCTACGCGGCTAGAACTAACGCCAGCTCAAATGCCGGCGTAAGCGTCTAGCACGCGGGGCGTTGTAGCAGGCGCTATTCCCCGCGTTAATGCCCTAATGCGGCTTAGTCAAAGGAGCCCTTAAAATTTAAACTGAAGCCGTCAAGGTGTTTTTAAGTGTAGAAGCCAGGGAATGCCCCAGGGCTTACCCTGCTCATATTATTGTGTCTGGTACCTGATTCTGGTTGGGGGGGGGGGAGCATTTTTGTAGGATGTCTCTGTACAGAACAGCGATCAGATGCTGCCACTCCTGTTAGTGGCTGAAACCAAAACCTTGATCCCCCCCAAAAAACATTTATATGAACTGAGTATGTTAGAAGCGGAAGGCGAGCCTCTGTGAGAAGAACCTGCTTCTCTGTACAGGAAAATAATCGTTCAGTCTGTTGCTCCTTCGGAGCTGAAGGACTTGGGCTGAGATAAATCAAAAGCAAAAGCATATTTACTTTGTTCATTTCCATTTTGGCTTCCATTAAAGTTACCTAAAGTGCTCTGTATGTTTCATATGTGTCGCTTTATTGATGCAGGGGACACTGCGCTCAACCAAGAATGCTGTATAATAACTAAAACCCATTTCTATATGACTACGAGAGAATTTGCAGCCGGGGAGTTCACTCGGAGACCTACTAGCCCAAGGAACAGCTTATCTCCCCGGCTTCCCACCATCCAAAAGCTGTTAGATCTGATGCCACGAAGGGTGGGTTACATCTACTGCCAAGCCATACTGCATTGCAGAAGAAAACAGTCTTTTAGTGACTACACTCCATAGCTATTAGACTAGCCTTTTTACACCTCTGGCAACTCATCCTGTATCTGTGCCTTCTTGGAGCGCCTCCTGTCACTGTAGTCTGTGCCCATCGCTACGGTGGAAAAGAGAAGAAATGGTATGCTAAGATGTGAAGGGCACGTCTATAAATTGGTGCCTAACAAAAATGGGCACCAAGCCCCAGAATCTGTAAACTGCAACTAAAGTTGCACACACAAATTTGGGTGCATGCAACTTAATTAATTAACAAACTAGTCAGCGCTGATGATTGCCAATTAACAAGCAATTATTAGCACTAATTAGAATGCATATGCACAGCTTTCTAGGCATATTCTATAAAGTGATGCACATAAATTCTAGTACACAGATCTCAAAGGGGGGTGTGGCCAGGGGAGGGGCTTATGCAGGTCAATTTTTTTTTCTAAAAGTTAGGCACTCTGATCCACGCACAATCTAGGCGCAGGTATTTATGCCAGGTTTTCATTGGCATAACTGTGCCTAAATTTTAGTCCCATGGACTAAAATGAACTTAAGAGTTGCCATATCGGGACAGATTGAAGCCCAGTATCCTGTTTCCTACACTGGCCAACCCAGGTCACAGGTACCTGGAAAGACCCCCAAAGAGAAAAATAGATTTTATACTATTTACCCTAGGAATATGAAGTAGCTTTCCCAAGTCCATCTTAATGGCTTAAGCACTTTTGTTTTAGGAAATTAGCCAAAACCTCTTTTAAACCCTGCTAAGCTAACTGCTTTCATCATATTCTCCAGCAACAAATTTGAAAGTTTAATTACACATTGAGTGAAGAAATATTTTCTTCAGTTTGTTTTAAATGGACCACTTAGTAGCTTCATTGCATGCCCCCCTAGCCCTAGTATTTTTGGAAAGAATAAGCAAGCGATTCACATCTACTCATTCCACTCCACTGAGCTGTCTGTTCTCCAGGCTAAAGAGCCCTAGCTGCTTTAGCTTTTCCTCATAGGGAAATTGCCCCATCCCTTGTATCATTTTTGTTGCCCTTCTCTGCACCTTTTCTAATTCCACTATATCGTTTTTGAGAACTGCACACAGTATTTGAGGTGAGGCCGCACACAAACAATACGAGGGGATGCTGAGAAGTTCTCAGCCCAACCAATTTCCAAAATTCTGAGCATTATTTTGCCACTGTATTTTACAAGGTGCCAATTTGCAGAATCATACTGCTATGTTTTGCCATTGTTTCAGATCACTGATTGAACAATGTCAAATGAAAAGTTTGGAATTTTAAGTGTGGATCTCTGAGCAGTCATGAAGTTCCTATTCCTACAGAAGAAAACTCCAAAGGAGATTCATGAATGTATGATGCAAATATTGAGTGAAAAATGCCTATCATACTCCACAGTGAAGAATTGCTGTGCAAACTTTCTTTTTTTTTTTTTTATATACATCTTTATTGATTTTTAATCAAGAACAGTGTTAAACAATAAAAGAACATTATATTATTGCATTCATTCATAACATTAATATCTATATAGATAACAGAACTATCATTCAATAATTACATTATTTTGCATATATTAATAACATAAGAACCAAATAAATAATATAAAAGAAAACCAAGTTACCTAAAACATCATTATCAATATTTCTTCCAACCACCCAACCCCCCACCCTCAAACTTTCAGCAAAAAGATTTCAAGACTGAAGATGCAGCAAGGTCTGGGAGGCCTCCAACGGTGTCAACTCCTGAAATTGTTGACCATGTCCATGACCTGATTTTGGCAGATCAGCGAATATCAGCAAAAACAATTGTTGAGACACTACAGATAACCAGAAAACATGTTGGGTTTATAACCCATGAGCAGTTGGGTATGCAGAAGCTGTCAGCCAAGTTGGGGCTATTCATACTTTGATTCTTATGTGAGCCAAGGATAATGAAGCATTTGTGACATCACTGATGTGATTGGCTCTTAGGCACTGGTGGAATGAGGCATTATGACATCACAATATCTGCTCTGGATACCAGAGACTGTCATTCTGTAGTGTCTGTTTCAGCCTCAGTCCTTCTACACCAGCATTCTTCAAAGCAAAGCTTGCGGGTCAGTGGTTGTGGCCATTCATACTCTGATTCTTTCCTCTCTCCTTAAAGAATGACATGAAGATGGTTTCCCGCGGTTATCCGTGGGGACGGGAACGGTGATGAATTTAGTCACCGTGTCATTCTCTAATTCATTATTGAGTGATTCAGAGGTGATTACAGCAGCGGAGCAGTATTTCAGTGACCAGCCATCAGAGTATTTTGTGGAAGAGTTACAGAAATTTCAGACACGACGAGCTAAGTGTTTGAACTTAGGGGTGAAGAGGTGGAATAACTTGTAAGTTTCCATGGCTCCACATCATTCTCGTCTTGGTTGGGCTGAGAACTTTTCAGCACCCCCTCGTACAAAAGCATGATACCATTTTATGTGTTTAAATCTTTATTGATTTTCAAACTTTGATAGTGCAATACAATTGGTAAATCATAAATGCTGCACAGAACGCACTAATAACTATACAATGATTACATTAAACAGTCATTTACTCCCACCCTCATCATGATACCATTTTCGTCTTTGTTTTTTTTTTCCATTCCTTTCCTGATAATTCCTAATATTCTATTTGCTTTCTTAGCCGCCCACCACACACTGAACTGAGGGCCTCAATGCATCCTCGACGATGACACCGAGATCCTTTTTCTGGGCGGCGACTCTTAATGTGGACCCCTGGCTCTAGGAAAAGGAGGACAGATTGAGAAATCCAGGTTTTACTAACATTTGGATCTGGAATGGCCGAGTTGCGCCCATAAGGCCCAACCCACCCCCTCTTCCCTTGTCCCTTAAATACCTCAGTTATTGCACCTGCAATCAATAGACCACAGACACTTTATTGATGGTAATGTCAGGCCGCAGCTTTGTTTATTGGGGGTACAATTAACAATTGTTTCACCTCCTGAGCTACAAACATTGTGCAATTGACAAATAAAGAACTATAGCCCCTGACCCCGCTGTATCAGCAAGAGCCTAGGGGGTAGGCTCCCCTGAGCTCACTTCCCAGTAACCGCTCATCCCCCAATGAGCCTGGGAGTGGACATGGACCTCCAGGGCCCTTTTCGGGGGTCACCTGACCCCATGCGTAACCGCTTACCTAAGTTCACTTTCAAATAACCGCTCATCTTCTAATGTGCCAAAACCTTGTAGCTCGGGATTACCGCAGCTGCGACAGCCCCAAGAACCACCTCCTTCACAAACTTGCACACCACAGGGCGGGTGGGTGGGAAAGTTGCCTCTGAGGAACAGGGGCTCAGAGGCTCGCAACCTTCTAGCCCCTCCCATCATACCCTGCACCCTTTTCCCACCAATCCATTTTAGTCCCCTCGGCTGGACACCAAATTTCTTCTCGTGCTTCCTGCTACCCCTAACCTTACTACCCTTCCCAGCAGCCCTGCAGAGCTGACCTTCCATGGGTGACCAACTCGGGCCATCCAGCCCATTGTTAAAGTCACCCATCGAGACCAGCTCTCGGGGTCTTTCTTCCAATGGAAGTACGGTAGACAGACATCTGGGTTTTACTTCCATTGGAGTCATGTGGTCACCTTAAATTGGGAAAACCCAATTAGTGAATCCAATTTTCTGGTTTAGCGATTTCTGATCTTGACTTTCCTTCTTTTTCCTGAACTGCCACTCTGCCAGTTATGTTCAATTCACCTGGTTATCTCAAATTTTGTTACTTCGGTACGAAGGTAATTAGAATTTGTCTGACGGACAATTAAAAAAAAAAAAAAAAAGAATGAACAGGAATCTATAGAAGTTAAGCCTCTAATAAATTGTACCACAGCATAAACATACTTTGTAAATGTTTGCAGTTTTATAAAAGGCCAAGGAAAAGTTTCATCTCCATTTTCCAAACGCAAGGATTAGCCATAAGAGAGCAAACATCGGGGGGGGGGGGGGGGGGGAGGCCACTTTTTACAGGAGAGAGTGATTTATAGATTCAGTGACAGTGTGGCTTAAGAGCCACTTAGTTACGTGGGAGGGGGGAAAATGGACATAAGTGCAGTGTAGCTGGCAACCCAGAGACCAAAAGGGTCGAGTATCTCTCCCCGGAGACTTCCTTCCCAGGGCCTGGAGTTGCTAAGAGACATCCACAATAAATCTTTGTCTGCAGGGGGGGAGGAGGGGGAGGCTCCAATTCATTAGCCCAGGATAGAGTTTGCACACCTGCTCTTGAGCCAGGGCTTGGATAAATGCATTATTTCAAGAGCCTCCTCTTTGCAAGAATTCAGCCAGCAAAGGAGCTCTTTCAACAAAGTTGGATTAGGTTGAGGGCTCGAGTGGCTGAATGATGCTTGCATAGGAAGGGAACAGCGAGCCCTCTTCCGACATTCAAAGCCTGCATCCTGTGCAACCGATTGAAATGGGAGCAAACACAATTTGCAAGGAAACCGCAACCACTTGTGCACTGTGGCATCTGGCTCCTAACACGTGCTCTTCTCCGCTGGGCTGTACTGGTTGCCTTCTGTCCCCACCCCACCCCTACCCCCCATTCAATGCTCACAGCCTGATGAACTGCTCAAAGTCTTCTTTTGCCATAGGTGCTAACTCTGGGAGTGCTGAAGCATCCCCGATAGGGATCAGCCCCCGTCACTGTGTCCGAGTCATTTGTGTCCCTTGCAACCAGTAACTTGCCCGGCCCCCTGGATGGTCTGATTCGATTGCAGTTTTGTTTGGCTGGTTACAGTTCAGTTTGAAGCTCAGATTCCCTCATTTAATGGGTTGCTGTGAGCAATAGATCAGCCTGCTTAGCTCTCAGCTCTAAAGCTGAAGAGCTTTTTTTTAATGATACCCCTGAGATGGTTAAAGCCAAGGACTGACAGCCGTCCGGTCTATCACTGCAGTCAATATCCTGCGAATGGACGATTAGATCTGACCACTCTAGACGTCTTTAAAAGGCAAAATAATAGAGGTAGGTTTGTTTGAAATCTATCTATCTAGTATTTGCTCCACTTCATGTGCATCGACTTCATGGACACCTGTATGTGTCTCTGCAATCGACTTAATAAATACATTATACAGTATTTATTTCTTTAAAATGACCACATCCACTGTTAGCTAGTATTTTTTATATTTATATACCACTTATTTATATTTAAATACCACTTACATTCAGGTACTCAAGAATTTTTCCCTAGCTGTCCCAGTGGGCTCATACTCTAATGTCTTTTGAGTACCTCCTGCTTCCAATGTTAAGGTAGAAGTTACAGGGCGGGGAGGGGAGGGGGGCCTCTGGTGGCAGGAGGGAGTGAGCATCCCTCCTGCTGATTTTTTCGGGGAGGGGGGAGGATAGGTTCTTCATGGCAAAAGGGAGTTTTGAGTACCTCCTGCTCCCAACATTAAGGTAGGAGTTACGGGGCATGGGGCGGGGAGGGGAGGGGGCCTCTGGTGGCAGGAGGGCGTAGGCATCCCTCCTGCCATTTTTTTGGGGGGAGGGGAGGTTCTTCATGGCAGGAGGGAGTTGGCATCCTTCTTGCCATTTGTGGGTTGCTGTGTTTGTCGGGGAGGGGGGTGCATTTTTCAGGGGTCATTGGGGGGAGAACCGGCAGTGGGGGATTTAAATTTTTTTATGGGACAGATATTTTGTGTGTGTAATACACCCAAAATATCTGTGCAATAATAAAAAAAAAAATATCCCGGCAGAAGCCCTGACAGCAGTGACAGGAGGCTGCTTCCCCTGTCACTACTGTTAGGGCTCTGCACATGTCTGAATCGCTCACTGAGCGACTAAGTCAGTGGGTTTGCATGCAAATGCTTTGCACTAGAGAATGACACAGTGACAAAATTCATCACCGTTCCCGCAGATAACCGCGGGAAATAATCCCATGTCATTTTCTAGTGTCTATTTCAACCTCAGTCCTTCTACACTAGCATTCTTCAAAGCAAAGCTTGCAGGTGAGTGGTTGTGGCCATTCACACTCTGATTCTTCCCTCTATCTTTAAAGAATGGCATGAAGATGGTTTCCCGCGGTTATCCGCGGGGACAGGGACGGTGATGAATTTTGTCACCGTGCACCTCAGTGCAAATCATTTGCATGCAAACTTAATAGTGAATCAGTTGCTGTTGGAAAATTGGCCAGAGAATCAGCCAATAGCGAATGAGTCGCTATTGTTAGTGAATCTAGCCCTTTGTCTCAGCTTAGGTTAGGGAGCCATAACCTACGCTGAGACTAAAAGTGCCAAAAGTTTAACATTTTATAAGCTACTGAAATAGCCTAGAGGTTAATGTAGCTGCCAGAGAAACCGGTGATCTGGGTTCCAGACCAGGTTGAACCCCTCTCTAAAAAAAAGTTTTTCCTGTCCCAGCACTGGGTAAAGCACAGACCTCATTCCAGTGAGGTCCTTGGGTGCTGTTGCTCTCCTCCCTTGTGTACATTGAACCGACCTCCTTTTGCTGAAGTGTTTCCTCAAATTAATTACAGTATTAAGACTATCAGCACAGATATGTGGGGTCAGAAACCGCAGCAACTGCAGTGGTGGAAAGAGGGGGTAAAGCACGGGTCTCGCCGACATGAAATTGGAAACCGCAGCTGTCAAAAACCAAAGGAAGCAGATTTTTTTAAGGATGTGAGGTTGAGATCCGCGAAGTCCGCTATTTAATCCTTCCCCTCCATGCTCACCATCCATCTTCCATCTCTGTACCTTCCCTCCCACTGTCATATCCAACATTTCTGTTTCTTTCCTACTGTCTACCATCTCTCTCTCTCTCCCTGCCTTGTCTACCATCTCTCTCTCCCTGGGTCAAACTTCTCTATTCCCCTCCATACAGCATCTCTCCCTTCCTCACCTCCATTATCATGTGCAACATTTCTTTCTCTCTCCCCATGCACCATCTCTCCCTGCACTCCACCCTATGTCCAACATTAGGGAGAGTGAGAGTGTAGTGCAGTGGTTAAAGCTACAGCTTCAGCACCCTGAGGTTGTGGGTTCCAACCCACACTGCTTCTTGTCACCCAAACTCCCCATTGCCTCAGGTACATTAGATAGATCGTGAGCCTGCCGGGACAGACAGGGAAAAATGCTTGAGTGCCAGGGAGAACAATATAGAAAATTAAATAAATAAATAGTGTAACAAGTTTCTGCCTTTGATAACTAGAGCTGGTATTGTGACATCATAATGCCTCATTCCACCAATGCCTAAGAGCCAACCTCATCAGTGATGTCACAATAGTTCTCTTTTACTACATTTCAATTTCTAGAGTGGTGCAGTGGTTAAAGCTACAGCCTCAGCATTTAATCCCCCCATTTGCCATGAAGAACCTATCCTCCCCCCTCCTCGAAAAAATCAGCAGGAGGGATGCTCACTCCCTCCTGCCACCAGAGGCCCCCCTCCCCTCCCTGCCCTGTGCCCTGTAACTTCTACCTTAACATTGGAAGCAGGAGGTACTCAAAAGACACTGGGCCTTAGGCCCCTCCCCAGTGCATTGTGTAATGCACAGGGAGGGGCCTAAGGCCCTAATTGGCTCAGGCGCCTCTGGCTTCTCCCTTGGGAGGGGCCTGAGGCATCTGAGCCAATCAGAGACTTCCTTAGGCTTCTTCCTAAGGAAGTCCCTGACACCTTAGGCCCCTCCCAAGGGAGAAGTCTGAGGCGTCTGAGCCAATCAGGGCCTTAGGGCCCTCCCTGTGCATCACATGATGCACCAGGGAGGGGCCTAAGGCCTAGTGTCCTCAGAAAAAAGGAGAAGCAGGAGTTGTTTTGAGTACCTCCTGCTCCCAATGTTAAGGTAGGAGTTACAGGGCACAGGGAGGGCGGGGAGGGGGGCCTCTGGTGGCAGGAGGGAGTGGGCATTCCTCCTGCCGTTTGTGGGTTGCCGTGATTGTCAAGGGGTGTGTGCGTTTGTCAGGGGTTTCTGAGGGAAGGCTGGAGGTGGGGGATTTTTATTTTTTTATGGGACAGATATTTTGTATGTGTAATACAGGTCTACAGCAGTCTGGTTTTAGGATCAGTAAAACCTGATGCAAAAAAGCCAAGCAATGTAAGTGAATCAATCGCTTGGCTATTTTGCATCGGGTTTTACTAATTTGCATGGCCGGATCAGAAAATGGGCAATCTTTGAGGGGACAACCACATGGTGGGCAGTTTTGTGAATCGGGTCGGTTTAGCGACGATCGCTGACTTTAATGAATGGGGGCCTAAAAGTGCCAAAAGTTTAGCATTTCATAAACCTAGAGGTTAATGTAGCTGCCAGAGATTTGAAATGTGTATCCTGCCAGAGCTGAGCTAGGTCCTACACTACTTGGCTGGGGTTGGAGAGGTTGTAACCCTATGTAATGTTATATTGTAACACTGTGAACGTTAAAGTGTAACTCGTCTGAGCTCTCTGGGGAGACGGGAATATAAATAAAATTACTACCGTGTTTCCCCGATGATAAGGCAGGGCCATCAAATAAGACAGCCCCCCCTTTTTAGAAAAAATTGTAAAATAAGGCACCCCCCCCGCAAATAAGCCACCCACCGATACCTGCGCTTACCCGAATCGGGTGGTACGGTGGGTGACTCCGTGTGGTCCCTCCGTCTACCGCGGGGGTCGGCAACCCGCGGCTCCAGAGCCGCATGCGGCTCTTTTCCACCTTTGCCGTGGCTCCGGTAGTGTGTCACGCAGGCATGCAACTTACAAGTCCGGCGTCGCGGCGGGAAATAGCCATGCTGAGCAGTGAGCTCAGCACGTACACAGATGAAAGCCTTGCTTGCTGATTGGTCCAGCGGCCGTGCCGCCAGACCAATCAGCAAGCAAGGCTTTCATCTGTGTAGTGCTGAGCTCACTGCTCAGCATGGCTATTTCCCGCCGTGACGCCGGACTTGTAAGATGCACGCCTGAAAAAGAAATCATCCTGGCCGGGGTCGGTGTCATGCTCCGGAGATCTACAGCCTTCCTATCTCCCTCTCCCTTCTACCTGCTTCTGGCCACATCCCCTGCTCCGCGGCTCTCTTCGGCAACTCAGCAGCAGCGATCGACATAAGCTTCTGACGTCGGGGCCTACCCTCTGCGAGTCCCGCTTGTTTCAACTTCCTTTTTCCACAAAGGCGGGACTCGTAGAGGGAAGGCCTCGATGTCGGTAGCTTGTCTTGATCACCGCTGCTGACGAGTTGCTGAAGAGAGCCGCGGAGCAGGGGGGTGTTGCCAGGTGCAGGTAGAAGGGAGAGGGCCAGATGCAGGACTCGTGGGTGAGGGAGCAGAAGAGAGAGAGAAAGAGAGAGGGGAGGGAAACAAAAGGAAATATTTCATACTGGGCTGGGCCGGAGTGGAGGGAGGGTGGAAAGATTCTGGCTACAGGGTGCATTAACAAAGGAAAAGGGAGGAAAGCTGAAAATGGAGATAGTGACACAAAGAAGAGAAAGAGTAAGCAGGACCTACTGAATAAGGATAGAGATACAGAGGGGACATGAAAGGGTAAATAAGGCATCCCCCCGAAAATAAGCCCTAGAGCATATTTTGGCCTTCCAAAAAAAATAAGACAGTGTCTTACCATCGGGGAAACACGGTAACAATACTTTTTTTTAATATATGGGGAGTGTAAAAAAACAGATCGGCCCCGGTTGTCACATTCCCTAGGTCCGCGGTGGCTTTCGGTCTTCCTACTTTCCCTCTAAAACAGCCCAACTTCAGATTCCCGCCAGCAGCGCAGACCCCGCCCACCTCACTCCAGCTGAGTGTCGAAAAAAAACCAAAAAACGCTGCCCTGGGCGTGGAAGTGGCTGGCGGCTTCACCAATCAGCAGGCGCTGGGGGGGGGGGGGTGACGCCATACTTTGGCGACCAATGAGAGCTGACCAGGAAGCGCCGGCGTAGCCTATTCACACGAGGGTCTTCCAGCGTGGACGCTGGACGGGGTATGCCGAGGGGGATCTCCAGCAGGTGCAGACATCCCCGGGGGGGATGTGGATCGTAGGGCGGGCGTGGGCGGCGCTGGGCTGCTGCTTGTCTTTGTCATGGTCCGGCAACTGCTGAAGCTTCCCCCCGGGACCCACTGGCTTCCCCCTGGTTGGCAATATCCTGGCACTGGCGTCTGGGCCACATGTCTACATGAAGAAGCAAAGTAAGATCCATGGCCAGGTATTGGATGCGGCTTGGGGATAGGGGGAGACAGTAGCAGATCAAATTAGGCTGGGAGGCAACATTATTGTACCATCCCAGAATTGGTACTGTGTTGTATACACTCATTGTATTGTATTGTTTTGTCTTGTATTGTATGTTGACTTATTGTATTGTATTGTGACCTTGTTATTCGCTGAATGTCCAGCCTTCTTACAGTGTGAACCGCCTAGAAGTCACCTGACTATGGCGGTATAGAAAAATAAAGTTATTATTATTATTATTATTAAACTCCGGTGGCACAAAACCCATGTTGCTGTTTGGCTGTACCCATTGTTCTAACTTTTTGTCTCTTTTACTAGAAGTAGAAGTCACACAAATGTATGCAAATATTAACTCACTGTATGAGCGCTTTTGTACTGTAAACTTTTTGACCTTGTCAATAATCCTGCAGCAATCTGTCCTTTGTAGCAGTATCACAACCCCGGAGGAGGACCCATTGCACAAAAATTTAGCTCAGAGATATAAAACTCTGAAGAGGGAGAGGTAACCCCCTCTTAGGAAAAGAGTTTATCTTCCAATCATTGCTTCATAATATGTAACAAACGAGTCCAGCTCAAAGGTATAAAAGGTTCAGCTGTGTATATATCTTAATGATGATGCAATATGCATTCCAAAAGCTTTCAAAAAACAGGTAAATTTTGCATTCAGGTAGGCACTGGAATATTCAGCATTCATATAAATAAGTTTCAAAAAATACTTATCAAGGTCCCGACGTGGCCCCGTTTCGGTGTCTACTTCAGGAGACCCCGTCCAACTAATTGAATTCTGCCATAGGTTAATAGCTATAAGAAATTCAAGAACAAGTTCTGAAATGCAAAAACAAAGAGTCAGATTGCAATAGATATGGGCTAATGCATTCAAATAGCCACAAACCCATGCAAAATGTAACAAAACTTCCAGCTAACTTAAAGGACAGGAGCACAAAGATGTACATACCGTTTTGCAGTTGAAAAATCTCCGTACTACACAAGTCGCCCGCCCCCACTTCGGCATTTAAACCGGAGAAAGGCGGGAAAATGAACATAGCAGGCGTGATGATGTCACTGTAGCGCCAGATGTCTGGCAATCGCTAGGCATATCTGAAGTTATTTGCTCCGTATTGAAGTTTTTCTGCTCTGTATTGACTTTTCAGCGCTACAGTGACGTCATCACGCCTGCTACGTTCGTTTTCCCGCCTTTCTCCGGTTTAAATGCCGAAGTGGGGGCGGGCGACTTGTGTAGCACGGAGATTTTTCAACTGCAAAACGGTATGTACATCTTTGTGCTCCTGTCCTTTAAGTTAGCTGGAAGTTTTGTTACATTTTGCATGGGTTTGTGGCTATTTGAATGCATTAGCCCATATCTATTGCAACCTGACTCTTTGTTTTTGCATTTCAGAACTTGTTCTTGAATTTCTTATAGCTATTAACCTATGGCAGAATTCAATTAGTTGGACGGGGTCTCCTGAAGTACACACCGAAATGGGGCCGCGTCGGGACCCTGATAAGTATTTTTTGAAACTTATTTATATGAATGCTGAATATTCCAGTGCCTACCTGAATGCAAAATTTACCTGTTTTTTGAAAGCTTTTGGAATGCATATTGCATCATCATTAAGATATATACACAGCTGAACCTTTTATACCTTTGAGCTGGACTCGTTTGTTACATATTATGAAGCAATGATTGGAAGATAAACTCTTCCTAAGAGGGGGTTACCTCTCCCTCTTCAGAGTTTTATATCTCTGAGCTAAATTTTTGTGCAACGGGTCCTCCTCCGGGGTTGTGATACTGCTACTGAGTCAGTCTGTTTTGTTTATAGCATAGTGCTTTTTCTGACTCTTGGTTATACTTTTCCTGCTTATAGTGGAAGCAATCTGTCCTTTGGCATGAAGTGCTGTCTTGTTGATAGCTGGCTGTCTCGCATCCTTGCAGTGTTCTTGGGAAATGGCTTATACTTTAACCCTTGTCTCAAGAGACACTGGTTTGTAAATGCTTTTAAGCTCTGAGCTGCTTACAGCAATTGTTCATACTGCACTTCACAGACATTTTACTACTTGCAGGATTTAGAAAGTTTGCTTTCAGTATTCTTAAAAAATAAATAAATAAATTCTTTATTCATTGTAAAGCCATAAGTAAGTGCAAAATAAAATACAATCATATAATTCTATAAAAGCACTTAAATACAATTACAATTATAATCTAAGAACATTCCAGTTTAATATAATAAAAAGAATACTCTTTTTCAGTATTCTTTTTATTATATTAAACTGGAATCTTCTTAGCGACTTGTGGTGGTCTTTGAGAACAATGAAAGTGATGGAGCATTATTTTTGTACATGTAATATTAAAAGATCTCTTCACCCCCATTCACTCCTTCCCCGCTCCCTCCTGCCACGCCTCTTTCCCCCCCCCCTCCCGCATCACAGCGTGAGCAGCAACCCCCGACCTGCTGCTTGTTCCAGTGTCGGTGCTTCCTCTGACATCATTTCCTGGGCACCGGTCCAGGAAGTGATGTTAGATGAAGAGCCGTCGCTGGCATGAGCAGCAAGTTGGGGTTGCTGTTTGCTCTACCAACATTAAAAAGGTATTAGAGAAGGGAAACAGCTCATGTGCGCAGTAGTGGGGGGTGGGGGTGGAGGAGAGAGGGTGGACAGGAGGATGGGTGCTGGTGCACTCACCAAGAGGGCACCCGAGGCAGACCGCCTCCCCCCCTTAACTACGGCACTGCATGCATTGCAGGTTATACAGAATGCTGCTGCTTGAATGTTGATGGGTGTGTCACATTTTGACCATATCTCACCTATACTGAAGAAGCTTTACTGGCTTCCAGTCCAGTCTTACATATAAGATAATAAAATTGGTACATCAGGGGATAGATATACACTCCTCCCTCAATATTTGCGGGGGTTAGGGGCAGAGCCGGCCGGCGAATATTGAAAATTCGTGAAGAACTTTTGGGCCGGTTCTTAACCACCCCTGCCTCCCTCCAGCCTTCCCCCCCCCGACATCCCGGACCTTACCTGGTGGTCTAGCGGTCTTATGGGGCAGGAGTGGTCTTCCTACGCTCCTGCCCCGTGCAGATCACTCATCCAAAATGGCTGCCGTGAGTTCCCGTAGTTTCTCGAGATAAGGTAAGGGCCAGGGAGATCTGGGAGGCGGGAGGGAGGTGGTGATTCCGGTTTTAGGAAATCACGAATAATCAAAATCGCGAGTCCTAAAGCTGCGAATCGGGACAGGGAAGTGTATGGTAAAATTGCCCAGATACTTTAATGAAATCATGCACATATATAAGCCAGAACGTACATTGAGATCTGAAAGTTGAATGTTGTTAGATGTGGGGAGACGCAAAGAGGTACATTATGTTGATACAGCAAAATCCTCCTTTTCAGTGGCTGGTGAGCTTTCTTCTTTATCATTATTACAGCTTATGGGTGATAGAAATGATGTGGTATTTGTTTAATGTTCGTTGTTCAACTGATTATGAATGTTTTATTATAAGCCACCTAGGTTTTCGGCAGATAATAAATATGTTAAATAAATATGCTTTTTACATGGTATTTACATGTTAACCTCTGTGACTGAGTTCAAAGAAGCGTGGGATGAACACAGAGAATCTAGAATCAGAAAATAATATTATATAGTGAACTAAGGCCAGTAGTGGGCAGACTTGCACGGTCTGTGTCTGTGTATGGCCGTTTGGTGGGGGATGGGCTGGGAAGGGCTTCAGTGGCTGGGAGGGTGGAGATGGGCTGGAGTAGGTTTTAACGGAGATTTCGGCAGTTGGAACCCAAGCACAGTACCGGGTAGAGCTTTGGATTCTTGCCCAGAAATAGCTGGGAAAAAAATAAAAAAATGTAAATTGAATCAGGTTGGGCAGACTGGATGGACCATTCGGGTCTTTATCTGCTGTCATCTACTATGTTACTATGTTACAGATATTTAGCCTGGATCTTGGTGGGATATCGGCTGTGGTTCTCAATGGTTATGATGTCGTGAAGGAATGTCTGGTCCATCAGAGTGATGTCTTTGCAGACAGGCCCTCTCTTCCACTGTTTGAGAAGATGACAAAAATGGGAGGTATGTGGTATGTCCTCTATCTAGCCTTTCCTATTACTTTTTCCTGTGAGCCCTTCATCTCCTAGCCATGTCACAAACATTTATATGACAACATTAAGTACTCTTTCTTATGTGGGCAATGTTTTCATATTGCAGGAAGTTAACCCAGACTTGAGTTCTTTTCAATCTAGCTTTTGCCCCTGTATTTCCAGATTACAGCATTATTCCGGATGAAGTTGAATCCTTCTAAAACTAAATTACTTTGGTGTGGGTCAGGATTGTACAGATCTTCCTGATGAAATTTTTTCAGATTTATTACTTGTTGAAAAATCCTCTAGAATATTATGTATTATTTTAGATTCCACTCTTTCATTTCATCACCAGATAAATAATTTAGGGCTCCTTTTACGAAGGCGCGGTAGCGATTTAACGCACGGGATACCACGCACTAAACCGCTGGCTGCGCTAGCCACTACCGCCTCCTCTTGAGCGGGGGTTAGCGCGCCTTTGTAAAAGGAGCCCTTAGTCAGAAAATATTTTTTAATTATGCCTCATCTTAAGTCAGTTCATGCTTTACGTCATCAGCATTTTGCTATTCTTGTTCAGTCTACCATATTGGCACAATTAGATTACTGCAATTCAGTTTATTGTGGCATAAACTCAAGAAACCTGAAGCGGTTGCAGCTGATGTAGAACATGGATGCCTGCTTGATTTCTGGTAAAACAAAATTTGAACATGTCATACCTCTTTGGAGGACTCTTCACTGGTTTCCTCCTCAGTCCAGAGTTAAGTTCAAATGCGCTTGTATGGTCTTTAAGATTTACCACGACCTATCTACTGAGTTCCTTATACCTTTGGTATTGAATTTTTCAAGGCAAGTTAAATGAAAAAAAAACTTGTATACATTCTTTATCATTTCCATCATTAAAGGGGGTTCAGTCAAAGTCTTACTTTTCCCATTCTTTCTCATTCGTCTTCATTTTGGGATGACCTATTCAGTCCAAAAGGTTGTACATTTTATTACATCTTCCAAAAACTTTTAAAAACTTTATTATTTCAAACTCTTTTAGAATAATTGAAGACTTTATTATAGCAAACTTTTTTTTTTTTTTTTTTTAGAATACAGGCAGTCCCTGAGTTACAGAATACGTAAGAATACGGTTGTGGCTTCATTTATTTATTTTAAAAATTTCTATACTGTTTAGACCTAATGGTTTACATAATTTTGCATACACAAAAACTGTAAAAAATAAAATCAGACAGACATAAACAAATAATCCTCAGGACACCACTCTAAAATAAAAGCCAAAAAGGCTTATACAAGGAGTCATAGAAACATTCTTCACTGAGCAATATTTCCAGTGGCCTAGACTCTACACTTCTCCTGTAGCTGATCCAGGAATGATGCATGGCTACATTAAGAACAGTATGTGGTTGTGCATGCTGAACCTTAGAGGGAACACTGGTAAGGACAGGTGGCCCTTTTGTCAGCTGGACGCAGAGGTAAGCAGCAAGAATCTTAAAATCTACAAGTTCTGAGTTACATACAAATCTGACTTAAGAACAGCTTTAAAAACGTAACTCGTTCTTAACCCAGGGACTGCCTGTATAGGAATAATCAAGCCATTGTGACATCACTGATAAAGATGGCTCTTAGGCATTGATGGAATGAGGCATTATGACATCACAATGTGAGCTCTGGAATTGTTGCTAAGAACACGGTCACGGCTTCATTTGATTTCACTGAGCAGTATTTCTAGTGGCCTAGACTCCTAAATTTCTCCTGTAGTAGATTCAGGACTGATGCATGACCACATTAAAAACAGTGTGTGGTTGTGCATGCTGTACCTTAGATGGAACACTGGTAGGGTCAGTTGGCCCTTTTGTCAGGACGGCATTTGCGAGCACATCGAGAGGAATGGCCTACTGAGAACAAGCCAGCACGGATTCTGTAAGGGAAGGTCGTGCCTAACAAACCTTCTGTACTTCTTTGAGGGAATAAGCAGTCGGGTGGACAATGGGGAGCCCATAGACATCATTTACCTCGACTTTCAAAAGGCTTTCGACAAGGTGCCACATGAAAGGCTACTTAAGAAGCTGTGGAACCATGGGGTGGGAGGGGATGTGCACAGATGGATCAAGCACTGGTTGTCGGGAAGACTGCAGAGGGTTGGAGTAAAGGGTCAATATTCTGACTGGTGGGGAGTCACGAGCGGTGTGCCACAGGGATCGGTGCTGGGGCCTTTACTCTTTAACATATTCATCAATGACCTGGAAAAGGAGGCAAAGTGTGAGGTTATAAAATTCGCAGACGATACCAAACTGTGCGGCAGAGTTACGACCAGGGAGGAGTGTGAGGACCTACAAAGGGACCTGGACAAGCTGGAAGACTGGGCAAACAAATGGCAAATGCGCTTCAACGTGGACAAATGCAAGGTCATGCATATAGGGAAAAAGAACCCGTTGTTCAGCTACAAATTAAGGGGGGTATTGTTGGGAGACAGCAGACTCGAGAGAGACTTGGGTGTGCTGGTGGATGCATCACTGAAGCCATCTGCACAGTGCGCAGCAGCCTCGAAAAAAGCCAACAGGATGCTGGGCATCATAAAGAAGGGCATAGCAACCAGAACACGGGAAGTCATCATGCCATTGTATCGAGCGATGGTGCGTCCACATTTGGAATACTGCGTTCAGTATTGGTCGCCGCACCTCAAGAAGGACATGGCGGTACTTGAGAGAGTCCAAAGGAGAGCAACGAAATTGGTAAGGGGGCTGGAACACTGCTCATATGCCGAGAGGCTGGATAGGCTGGGGCTCTTCTCTCTGGAGAAAAGGAGGCTCAGGGGAGATATGATAGAGACCTTCAAGATCATGAGGGGCATAGAGAGGGTGGATAGGGACAGATTCTTTAGACTGAAGGGGACAGCAAATACGAGGGGACATTCTGAGAAACTGAAGGGAGACAGGTTCAAAACAAATGCAAGGAAGTTTTTTTTCACCCAAAGGGTCGTGGACACTTGGAATGCGCTACCGGAGGAAGTGATCAGGCAGAATACGGTACAAGGATTCAAACAGGGATTGGATGGATTCCTGAGGGATAAAGGGATCGTGGGATACTGAGGGAGGAGCTGGGAGGTAACACAAGTATAGGAAGTAAATCAGGTAATGAGTATAAACTAACCTGGTCGTGCATGTGCAAGACCGGAGGGCTAGGACTTCGATAGGAAGGCAGGACTTAAATGGGAAACCAAGGTGGCAAGGGAGCCCCTTGTGATGATTCAGACAGGTCTTGACTTGTTTTGGGCCGCCGCGGGAGCGGACTGCTGGGCGGGATGGACCTGTGGTCTGACCCGGCGGAGGCACTGCTTATGTTCTTATGTCAGCAGCAAGAACCTTAAAATCTACAAGTTCTGAGTTGCATAAGAACTGCTTGAAAAACGTAACTGTTCTTAACCCGGGAACTGCCTGTAATTGAATATATTTTCTGATGTTCATTGTACATTAGTAAGTGCTTTGTGAACTACGTCACGCCCTAACTTTACTAAGGGAAGAGGCAGTATACAAGACGAAACATTAGATTAGATTAGAAACAGTGCTCAGTCCATGGACTTGAATAAACACATTTAAGGGGCAGGACACATTAGTAACCCCAGATTCTCTATGTGGTGCCCATATTAGGGTGCACAACTTAACTGGCTAAACGAGCTCTGAGCCATCAATGATTGGCTTCTACCAACCAATTATCAACATCAATTAGTGCTCATTACAACCTGCATACATATCTGGCTGCATGTCTTTCTAAAAAAGCATGGCCTCTAAATCGCATAGGAGGAAATTCCACAAACGAGTTAATGTTTGTTTCTTCTTTCATTTTAAAATGGTGTTTCTTAATTAACTTGCCCCCTCTTTTACGAAGGCACGCTAGCCGATATAGCGTGCGCTAAATTCTAACACGCCTATTGTATTCTACAGACGCGCTAGCATTTAGCGCACACTAATCGTTAGCATGAGCTAAATCAATTAGCGCATGCTAAATCTGTTAGCACGCCTTAGGACTCTTTGGTGCAAGGTAACAAAGCTTTCCTCTAGTCCACCACTGGGTCATACAGGACATCACCGTCTCTTAGCTAATGAGGCTAAAAGCTTCCCTGGGCTGGACAGCAGTAGCACCAGGTCTTCAGGGCGGTGGGAGCCTAAGCAGAAGGGATGGGAATGTGCACCCGACGCTCCTGGAGTTTGGAGAAGAGTATCAGTTCCTCGGAAGAACATCATGCTGTTACGTATTTTAAGAGAGGGTATTTCCATGATTAAATGGATTTCAAAAATAAAAGATGAATCGATATTGGGAACTCTGATGGGCCAATCCTGACCCGCTGAGGTGTTTTTCTGTGTATTTCCATTACACTTGACCCGTTTCTGTTCGCAGTGCTAACAGGGAGCTTATCCAGGCACAGGACCTTGGGCTGGTGCCTCCTGAGAAGAAGCATGTCACAGAATATTTGGGGTGGAAAAGGGGCGTATAAGTGCCTCATTTCCTATCCACTGCCCTCCTCAAGAGTGGCAGATGAATGAACTGGCATAATCATAATAATAAATATATCGAACCCATTAAACCAAGATGTATATCATTGTTGCCTGACATAACATGTCCAGAATCAGAAAATTCTGAGGGTTGTGGTTCCAGGATAATTAGCATAAAAACATGATGCCAGATAAAGGCCAAATGGCCCATCTAGTCTGCCCATCCGCGTTATGCATTATCGCTTTCTCTCTCTGAGAGATCCCACGTGCCTATCCCAGGCCCTTTTGAATTAAGACACAGTCTCTGTCTCCGCCACCTCTTCTGGGAGACTGTTCCATATATCTACCACCCTTTCTGTAAAAAAGTATTTCCTTAGATTACTCCAGAGCCTATCACCTCTTAACTTCATCCTATGCCCTCTCATTGCAGAGTTTCCTTTCAAATGAAAGAGACTCGACTCATGCACATTTATATTACATAGGTATTTAAACATTTCTATCATATGTCCCCTCTCCCGCCTTTCCTCCAAAGTATACAGATTGTCTGTCCCCATACGCCTTATCACGAAGACCACATACCATTTTAGTAGCCTTCCTCTGGACCGACTCAATACTTTTTACATCTATTTGAAGGTGCGGCCTCCAGAATGGTACACAATATTCTAAATGAGATCTCAAAAGAGCCTTATTCAAAGGCATCAATACCCCCTTTTTTCCTACTGGCCGTGCCTCTCCCTATGCAACCTAACAACCTTCTAGCTTTCGCCGTCACCTTTTCAACCTGTTTGGCCACCTTAACATTATCACATACAATCACGCCCAAATCCCCCTCTTCCGTCGTGCGCATAAGTTCTTTCCCCAATAAACTGTACCGTTCCCTCTGTTTTTTGCAGCCCAAATGCATGACCTTGCATTTCTTAGCATTAAATTTTAGCTGCCAAATTTCAAACCATTCTTCAAGCTTCGCCAGGTCCTTCACACCATCCGGCGTGTCTACTCTGTTGCAGAAGAAGGTGTTGATGCCCTTGGACGGGTTGTTGGTGAGGCCACACTTGGAGTATTGTGTTCAATTATGGAGACTGTATCTGGCAAAGGACATAAGAAGACTTGAAGCGGTCCAGAGAATGGTAGGAGGTTTGCGGCAAAAGACGTATGAGGAGAGACTGGAAGTCCTGAATATGTTTACCCTAGGGGAAAGGAGGGACAGGGGAGATATGATTCAGACGTTCAAATACTTGAAAGGTATTAACGTAGAACAAAATCTTTTCCAGAGAAAGGAAAATGGTAAAACCAGAGGACATAATTTGAGGTTGAGGGGTGGTAGACTCAAGAATAATGGTAGGAAATTCATCTTTAATCGATGCATGGAATGCGCTCCCGAGGGAGGTGGTGGAGAGGAAAACGGTGACAGAGTTCAAAGAAGCAGAGGATCTCTAATCAGAAAATAATGGTATATATTGAAGAACTAAGGCCAGTACAGGGCAGATGTGCACGGTTAAGCACACTACCAGGCAGAGCTCTGGGTTTCTGGCCAAGAAATATCTAAGCAAAAGGACCATTTGGGTCTCTATCTGCTGTCATTTACTATGTTACCTTGTTTTGAGCGACTATTGAAAAGGTGTGAGCTAAAGAGTACACAAACACACACACTGCTGCCATACAATATAACTCCCAAAAAAGCAAGAATTGACAGGCTCTTCGCTGACTAAAGCAGACTTTTGCACTGGCCATTTTCAATCTGGAAAATAAAGAGGAACTACGAGTTAAAATAATCAAAGAAGCAGAATTAAGTTCTGTACATCAAGCTCTGTTTAGGCAGGGGATTCATTGCCACATCGAATACAAGCAAGGATGCCCACGCTTTTGCGCCCAAGTAGCATATTTTCTTGCATGGAATGCGTACGTTTTTTACGTACCGCGTACACCCCCTGCACACTATATGAGTGGGTGTATTTTCACATAGCCAATTTGCCCATGTTTACATGTGTACAAATATGGGATACCCCTCGGGATGTTGGACAGCATACGAAGCCAGCTTCAAGCATGAAAGATATAGTCTGAATTTTCTAAGTCACAGTACCTGGCAATGCGGTCAAAGGGTTCAGAGGTTTGAGGACAATGGACATTTCTTTCTCCAGAAAGCCTTTCACTTGCGACTCTTTGGCTGCTTTGCTCAGCTCCTCTTGCTCCGTCTTCAGCTCGCTCCTCTGCTTTTCATATGCCTGCACAGCCAGAAATGGCAAGGAGAAGGAAAAAAAGTAACCCAGGACACCTTCCCCCTCAAGCACCCAAACTCATCCGTCTCCTCACAGAGATGCCAGTGCTGTTATAAAGTCCTCAGACCTATAATAAACCTTGGCAGGGACTTGTTTCACGTGAAGACTCTCGCCTCACAATTTGCTTGCATGGAGAGAGTGTTTCAGGTCACAAATACCCCGATGTACTTTATTCCTCATATAAATGTTTTTCAAATATTAAAGTTACATCGGGGTATTTGTGACCTGAAACACTCTCTCCATGACCAATGACAATACAAGCAAATTGTGAGGCGAAAGTCTTCACGTGAAACGCGCCACTACCGAGGTCTTGAGGCTTATCGTGAACACTACTATTTATCATTTCTATAGCGCTGAAAGGCGTATGCAGCGCTGTACATTTAACATTCAATAGACAGCCCCTGCTCAGAAGAGCTGACAATCTAATTTGGACAGACAGACAGGACAGGACATCACAAGTAAGAGGACTTTACAATAGCTATGGGATTTCTGAAATTGTGACTCTGAGCCCTCGCTTATGATCCTCCCAGAGATGCGGCAGGTTTCAAGCAGGTATGAGAATACCCCCACTGAAAGCTCATTCATGTGTTCATGCCTTATGTGGGTAAAACCTAAACTCTCCCCTACCCCAGCCAACTGCATCGGTGCTTTTCAATAGCAATCCCTCACACAGCCAAACTTTCTCTTTCTAGTTCTCAGCATTCACATCGGCAAGAGTCCTCACAGCTTGTCTAATAACACGCCACTAATTTTGCCCTCTAGGAAAATCAACCATGGCCAACGTACCTTCAGCTGCAGGGTAATCTCCTTCTTCTGGTGCAAAATGTATTCCAGGTTTGCTTCCTTCTCATAGATGTAACCGTCAGGGCTAAGGAAAGGAAGATAAGAGAATGTTCCACCAGTCATCACACCACCATCACACAAGCCTAACAAAACAGGAGATAAGTCTACTTGATGGTCCATTTGCAGAAGAAGGTGTTGATGCCCTTGGATGGGTTGTTGGTGAGGCCACACTTGGAGTATTGTGTTCAATTTTGGAGACTGTATCTGGCAAAGGACATAAGAAGACTTGAAGCGGTCCAGAGAATGGTAGGAGGTTTGCGGCAAAAGACGTATGAGGAGAGACTGGAAGTCCTGAATATGTTTACCCTAGGGGAAAGGAGGGACAGGGGAGATATGATTCAGACGTTCAAATACTTGAAAGGTATTAACGTAGAACAAAATCTTTTCCAGAGAAAGGAAAATGGTAAAACCAGAGGACATAATTTGAGGTTGAGGGGTGGTAGACTCAAGAATAATGGTAGGAAATTCATCTTTAATCGATGCATGGAATGCGCTCCCGAGGGAGGTGGTGGAGAGGAAAACGGTGACAGAGTTCAAAGAAGCAGAGGATCTCTAATCAGAAAATAATGGTATATATTGAAGAACTAAGGCCAGTACAGGGCAGATGTGCACGGTTAAGCACACTACCAGGCAGAGCTCTGGGTTTCTGGCCAAGAAATATCTAAGCAAAAGGACCATTTGGGTCTCTATCTGCTGTCATTTACTATGTTACCTTGTTTTGAGCGACTATTGAAAAGGTGTGAGCTAAAGAGTACACAAACACACACACTGCTGCCATACAATATAACTCCCAAAAAAGCAAGAATTGACAGGCTCTTCGCTGACTAAAGCAGACTTTTGCACTGGCCATTTTCAATCTGGAAAATAAAGAGGAACTACGAGTTAAAATAATCAAAGAAGCAGAATTAAGTTCTGTACATCAAGCTCTGTTTAGGCAGGGGATTCATTGCCACATCGAATACAAGCAAGGATGCCCACGCTTTTGCGCCCAAGTAGCATATTTTCTTGCATGGAATGCGTACGTTTTTTACGTACCGCGTACACCCCCTGCACACTATATGAGTGGGTGTATTTTCACATAGCCAATTTGCCCATGTTTACATGTGTACAAATATGGGATACCCCTCGGGATGTTGGACAGCATACGAAGCCAGCTTCAAGCATGAAAGATATAGTCTGAATTTTCTAAGTCACAGTACCTGGCAATGCGGTCAAAGGGTTCAGAGGTTTGAGGACAATGGACATTTCTTTCTCCAGAAAGCCTTTCACTTGCGACTCTTTGGCTGCTTTGCTCAGCTCCTCTTGCTCCGTCTTCAGCTCGCTCCTCTGCTTTTCATATGCCTGCACAGCCAGAAATGGCAAGGAGAAGGAAAAAAAGTAACCCAGGACACCTTCCCCCTCAAGCACCCAAACTCATCCGTCTCCTCACAGAGATGCCAGTGCTGTTATAAAGTCCTCAGACCTATAATAAACCTTGGCAGGGACTTGTTTCACGTGAAGACTCTCGCCTCACAATTTGCTTGCATGGAGAGAGTGTTTCAGGTCACAAATACCCCGATGTACTTTATTCCTCATATAAATGTTTTTCAAATATTAAAGTTACATCGGGGTATTTGTGTCCTGAAACACTCTCTCCATGACCAATGACAATACAAGCAAATTGTGAGGCGAAAGTCTTCACGTGAAACGCGCCACTACCGAGGTCTTGAGGCTTATCGTGAACACTACTATTTATCATTTCTATAGCGCTGAAAGGCGTATGCAGCGCTGTACATTTAACATTCAATAGACAGCCCCTGCTCAGAAGAGCTGACAATCTAATTTGGACAGACAGACAGGACAGGACATCACAAGTAAGAGGACTTTACAATAGCGCTGGGATTTCTGAAATTGTGACTCTGAGCCCTCGCTTATGATCCTCCCAGAGATGCGGCAGGTTTCAAGCAGGTATGAGAATACCCCCACTGAAAGCTCATTCATGTGTTCATGCCTTATGTGGGTAAAACCTAAACTCTCCCCTACCCCAGCCAACTGCATCGGTGCTTTTCAATAGCGATCCCTCACACAGCCAAACTTTCTCTTTCTAGTTCTCAGCATTCACATCGGCAAGAGTCCTCACAGCTTGTCTAATAACACGCCACTAATTTTGCCCTCTAGGAAAATCAACCATGGCCAACGTACCTTCAGCTGCAGGGTAATCTCCTTCTTCTGGTGCAAAATGTATTCCAGGATTGCTTCCTTCTCATAGATGTAACCGTCAGGGCTAAGGAAAGGAAGATAAGAGAATGTTCCACCAGTCATCACACCACCATCACACAAGCCTAACAAAACAGGAGATAAGTCTACTTGATGGTCCATTTAAAACACCTGCCAGAGGCCTCACATGCATTCACTTCTATCATCCACTTGAACCTGAATAATTGTTTCTAACGTGCAGTACTCACAGTCACCACTGGATCATCCCTCTGGTACTGCTATGCCAACATTAGACTCTATTTTGATGTTTGTTGGACAACTACTAGGATTTGATCCCAGAAAAGGATAAATATAAGTTCCGAAAAATTCCTGCTGTGAAAACCTGGTTGGCTCAAGGGTTGTGTGCTGGGTTAGCAACTGGAGGCTCAGGGTTCGAGCCTCAGGTAAGGAGTAGGTTCAACTCTATTTTGTGTCAACTACTAGGATTTGAACAAAGAAAAGGATAAATATAAGTTCCGAAAAGCTCTTAGTGTGAACACCTGGCTAGCTCAACGGTTGAGTGCTGGGTTAGTAACCGGAGGTTGAGGGTTCAAACCTCAGCTAAGGAGTAGGGCTGACACTGCTCCAAGAGGAGAGGCTGAGGGTTCAAGAGAAGAGGGTAAGAGGAAGTTAAGGGTTCAAATCTTTTTTTTTTTTTTTGTCTGTGTCAACTGCTAGGATTTGAACCTAGAAATGGATAACTATAAGTTCTGAAAAGCTCTTGATGTTTAAAGAGTTGTGTGCTGGGTTAGTAACAGGAGACTGAGGGTTCAAGTCTCAGCTAAGGAGTAGGGGTTGATACTGCTCGTAGAGAAGAGGGTAGTTTTACTCAAATGTAGTCCATTCATAGTAAAAAGTAGCAAAGGTTATTAATTTTCATGAAGTATACTTAAAACACAGAGATACCCAGCCCCTCCTACCCCTGCTCTGCCTAGTCCCCCCCCACCTCTTCAGGATCTATCTAACCTCTTTCTCTGTTTCCACCTAGTTTCTGACAAACCCCCCCTTCAACCCATCTACTTACCAGCTCTGGTCCCACCTAGCCTCTGGGCTAAGCTGGACTCGAACCCACGATCTCCTGTATCAAGTGGAAGTGCTTTATCCATTGAGCCACCAGTGAGGCAGGTACTAGATGCTTTCGGTTTCTTAACTTTAAACCTTTCATGCTTTGATTTGGATTTTAAAATACAAACATCCTAGCACGGGAGTCGAACCCAGGACTCTTTGGTGCAAGGTAGCAAAGCTTTCCTCTAGTCCACCACTGGACTGACGAAGGTTGAAACACTTTTTCTCCCCCTTATACTTCTCCTTCCTTGATTTGGATTTTAAAATACAAACATCCTAGCACGGGAGTCAAACCCAGGACTCTTTGGTGCAAGGTAGCAAAGCTTTCCTCTAGTCCACCACTGGACTGACGAAGGTTGAAACACTTTTTCTCCCCCTTATACTTCTCCTTCCTTGATTTGGATTTTAAAATACAAACATCCTAGCATGGGAGTCGAACCCAGGACTCTTTGGTGCAAGGTAGCAAAGCTTTCCTCTAGTCCACCACTGGACTGATGAAGTTTGAGATCTCTTTTTCTCCACCTTATACTTCTTCCTTGATTTGGATTTAAAATACAAAATCCTAGCACGGGAGTCGAACCCAGGACACTTTGGTACAAGGTAGCAAAGATTTCCTCTAGTCCACCACTGGACTGATGAAGTTTGGCTCTCTTTTTCTCCACCTTATACTTCTCCTTCCTTGATTTGGATTAGAAATGCAAAAATCCTGACACAGGAGTCGAACCCAGGACCCTTTGGTGCAAGGTAACAAAGAATTCCTCTAGTCCACCAATGGACTGATGAAACCCCGCTCACTTTTGCTCTTCTTATATTTCTCCTTACTTTATTTGGATTTAAAATTCAAACAGCCATCAGGGGAGTTCAACCCAGAACCCTGTTCTGTAAGGTAACAAATTTTCCTCTAGTCCACAACTGGACTGGTGATGGTTAACTCAATTTTTCTTCCTCCTTATAGGTCTCCTTTCTTGATTTAGATTTAAAATTCAGCCAGTCAGGGGAATTTAACCCAGGACTTTTTCTTCTCCTTATATTTCTTCTTCCTTCATTTGGATTTAAAAATCAAACAGCCGGGGACAGGGTGTTGAACCCAGGACTCTTTGCTACAAGGTAATAAACTTACCTCTACTCCACGATTGGACTGGTGAGAATGGCTTCACTTTTTCTCCCCCTTATACCTCTCCTCCCATCATTCTGGTTTCACATTCCAATAACTCATGAAATAGGGGATTTAAACCCACAACCTTTAAGCTGCTTCACACCCACCCACAGCCACCAGCTGCTTCATGTAATGATGATAATTTTTCTCCCTCTTATATCTCTCATTCCCTGATATGAATTTAAAAAATTCAAACAACTAGGCAGGGATTGGACTCGAACCCAGATCTTTTTGGTAGAGGGTAGCAAACCTTTCCTCTAGTCCATCACAGGAACTGATGAAGTTTGGCTCACTAACAGCTAATGTAACATTGTGCTTTTTTTCAGTTTTTGGTAAATTGGTCTCTGAACCAATAGCTTCTTCCTGAATCCCTGTACTAATCCCAGACTTTAAACCCTCACACCTACGAATCCTCTGCGCTTATCTCAGACTGTACAGAACATCAGTGGAGAGCCTTGGATTGGAGAATAATCCCATCACTTGAGATCTTTTTTTATTTTTATTTTTTTTATACTTTAGGTATACTGCAACAAATCATGGGAAAAAGATGAACAGCTGAGGTGATCAGTATTTTGTTTGAGTTTTTTTTTTTTGTAAATCCTACCACAGTAGATTAAACACAGTCAGTGTATTTATCCAGAGAGGCAGACAGAGCTAGTGATATTCAAATACACTTAGAAACTTCTTTTTATTGTCTTAACCCTATATCTGGGTAGTTATGTGGTTATGAATATATAAAAAAAGACCCTCTGGTAACTGAGTAACACTGGGGAAACCTCTCACTCTGCCCACAGACCACCGTGGCATTACCTGAGAAGCACTGAGGTGATTTATAATAATTTGTCCAGATAATTGCCCTCAATCAGCACAACTTTTCCCAGTTACCAGGTGCTGCTTTGCAGATAACTTTTTGTGGGGGAGTTATCAACATCTATAACTTCTCCTTACATGATTTGGATTTAAAATTCAAACAGCCAGTCAGGGGAGTTGAGCACAGGACTCTTTGGTAAAAAGGTAACAAACCTTTCCTCTCGTCTACCACTGGGCAGATGAAGGATGGGTCACCTTTTCTCCCCTTTATACTTCTCCTTCCTTGATTGGATTTAAAATTCAAACATCCTGGCACAAACCCAGGACTCTTTAATACAAGGTAACAAAGCATCCCTCTAGTCCACCACTGGATTGATGAAGGTGGGGTCACCTTTTCTCCCTTTTATACTTCTCATTCCTTGATTTGGAATTAAAATTCAAACAGCCAGTAAGGGGAGTTGAACCCAATACTCTTTGGTACCAGGTAACAAAGCTTTCCTCTAGTCCACCAAAGAACTGATGAAGAGTAGATCACGTTTTCTCCCCTTTATACTTCTCCTTCCTTAATTTAAAAAACCAAACATGCAGGGATGGGAGTTGAACCCAGGACTCTTTGGTGAAAGGTAACAAACCTTCCCTCTAGCACACCAATGGACTGACAAAAACTTATTCGCTTTTTCTCTTCCTTATACTTCTCCAGCCTTGTTTTGGATTTAAAATTCAAACAACCAGTGGGCTGATGGGAGGCTGCATCACGTTTTCTCCCACTTATACTTCTCCTTCTCCTTACAGTCTAAATTAGATTGTCAGCACTTCTGAGCAGGGACCGCCTGTGTATTTAAATCCCCACATGAACTGGACTGCAATCATAGACTCTGACTTCTAAATTGTTACCTGAATGCATCTGAAATACTGTTCCCAGGAAAATTAACAACATTCTTTGTAAGAGTATCTGTCTGTGCTATGCAGTTATTTAATTATACTATGTATGCTGATCTGTAACCCATTCTGGGCTCTTTTGGGAGGATGGGCTAAGCAACCAAATAAATAAATATATAAATAAAAACAAAATGCATCTAAAGAAATTTTGTGCTGGATTTCAAATCTTAGATTTATAGGTGTTATTCTGGATAGCGCCACAGGAGGGCGCCAATTACATTTAATAGCTCAGTGCTGTCCTCCTGTGGCCATTCCTCAGAATACAGGTATAATCGCTTAATCATTGATATAAATTTACAGCAATGTTCACTGCACCCCACCTTCTCTGTCCCTCCTCAGACCGGCCAGCTAGCTGGAGGTCTTCTACCTTAAACATTCTGGAATTTATTTTTACCTCTCGCTTATCTATTAAAACATACAAAGGGCAGTAGAAGGATGACAAATATTCAGTATATTAACTCCTTGCTTATAACATCTTAGAGACATGTATTTTGGAGGCATTGTGCCACAACTGCCAAATTGCCCAGATCCAGAAGGGAGATCATAGGTCAGTTCTGGGTTTATGACAGCCTTATCCTTGATCTCTTTGATTTTCAGCACAAAGTTCAGTGGGTAAAAGCAGGGACTACGAATCCCATAGTGCGTTAGGATGGAGGTTCAAAACCAGGACTGGCCAAAAAGGCTCCAGCCTGGAACTGGGAAACTTGGTAGCCCTGGGGGGTCGCTTACCAGCCTTTAGGGAAGACTCCACAGCTTCTGCACAGCCATCCTGAGGGTTGGTCTAGCGAGTCTCAAATGACCTTGGATTTGCTGCTCAATCTCAGGTCGACCAAACTCATTCAGTCCTGAATTTTATCCCACTACTTGCAGGGACTTGTTCTAACTGTCTACTGCTTTGTCTTGAGGAAATCAGACTGGCATTCAGTGGCGATAAAAGGTGGACTGGATACATTCGTTAACTAATCCAGAGAGGGATGGAGACTTTGAATATTCTTGTGTTTCCATTGCATTTGAACAGGGTCTTACAGGACTTATCACATTCATACCATTTAAAAGGTTTCTCTTCATTATATTTATACTTATTACATTCAGAACATTAAAGTGGTTTCCCTTCAGTATGTGTATTTATGTGATATTGCAGAAACAAAGCATGCCTGAAATGCATATCACATTCAGAACATTTAACGGATTACTCTTCAGTGTCTTTATACTTATAACTTTTAGAACATTTAAAAGGTTTTTCTTCAGTGTCTTTATATTTATCACATTCAGAACATTTAAAAGGTATCTCTTCAGTATGTGTCTATTTTATTTTATTTTTTTAATCTTTATTCATTTCAAATCTTAAATCAAGTACAATATTGACATTTATCAATTAAGCATGCAAATATGTGTCTTTATATGATATTGCAGAAACAAAGCATGCCTAAAATGCATAGCACATTCAGAATATTTAACAAGTTTCTCTGCAGTGTCTTTATACTTATGACTTTTAGCACATTTAAAAGTTATATGTTCAACATGTGTATTATAATTATATTAGAAGGATGACAAATGTTCAGTATATTAACTCCTTGCTTATAACATCTTAGAGACATGTATTTTGGAGGCATTGTGCCACAACTGCCAAATTGCCCAGTTCCAGAAGGGAGATCATAGGTCCGTTCTGGGTTTCTGACAGCCTTATCCTTGATATCTTTGATTTTCAGCACAAAGTTCAGTGGGTAAAAGCAGGGACTACGAATCCCATAGTGCGTTAGGATGGAGGTTCAAAACCAGGACTGGCCAAAAAGGCTCCAGCCTGGAACTGGGAAACTTGGTAGCCCTGGGATCGCATACCAGCTTCTAGGGAAGACTCCACAGCAGGGGTCTCCAAAGTCTCTCCTCGAGGGCCGAATCAAGTCAGGTTTTCGGGAATCCCCCAATGAATATCCATGAGATCTATGTGCATGTAATACTTTCAGTGCATATTCATTGGGGAAATCCCGAAAACCTGACTGGATTCGGCGCTCGAGGAGGGACTTTGGAGACCCCTGCTCCACAGCTTCTACACAGCACAGGCTGCTTCAGTAGCCATCCTGAGGGCTGGTCTAGCGAGTCTCAAATGACCGTGGATTTGCTGCTCCATCCCAGGTCGACCAAACTGATTCAGTCCTGAATTTTATCCCACTGCGTGCAGAGACTTGTTCTAATTGTCCACTGCTTTGTCTTGAGGCAATCAGCATGGCATTCAGTGGGGATAAAAGGTGGACTGGATCCATTCGTTAACTAATCCAGAGAGGGATGGAGACTTTGAATATTCCTGTGTTTCCACTGCATTTGAACTGGGTCATACAGGACATCACCGTCTCTTAGCTAATGAGGCTAAAAGCTTTCCTGGGCTGGACAGCAGTAGCACCAGGTCTTCAGGGCGGTGGGAGCCTAAGCAGAATGGATGGGAATGTGCACCCGATGCTCCTGGAGTTTGGAGAAGAGTACCAGTTCCTCGGAAGAACATCATGCTGTTACGTATTTTTAGAGAGGGTATATCCATGATTAAATGGATTTCAAAAATAAAAGATGAATCGATATTGGGAACTCTGATGGGCCAATCCTGTCCCGCTGAGGTGTTTTTCTGTGTATTTCCATTACACCTGACCCGTTTCTGTTCGCAATGCTAACAGGGAGCTTATCCAGGCACAGGACCTTGGGCTGGTGCCTCCTGAGAAGAAGCATGTCACAGAATATTTGGGGTGGAAAAGGGGCGTATAAGTGCCTCATTTCCTATCCACTGCCCTCCTCAAGAGTGGCAGATGAATGAACTGGCATAATCATAATAATAAATATATCGAACCCATTAAACCAAGATGTATATCATTGTTGCCTGACATAACATGTCCAGAATCAGAAAATTCTGAGGGTTGTGGTTCCGGGATAATTAGCATAAAAACATGATGCCAGATAAAGGCCAAATGGCCCATCTAGTCTGCCCATCTGCGTTATGCATTATCGCTTTCTCTCTCTGAGAGATCCCACGTGCCTATCCCAGGCCCTTTTGAATTAAGACACAGTCTCTGTCTCCGCCACCTCTTCTGGGAGACTGTTCCATATATCTACCACCCTTTCTGTAAAAAAGTATTTCCTTAGATTACTCCAGAGCCTATCACCTCTTAACGTCATCCTATGCCCTCTCATTGCAGAGTTTCCTTTCAAATGAAAGAAACTCGACTCATGCACATTTATATTACATAGGTATTTAAACATTTCTATCATATGTCCCCTCTCCCGCCTTTCCTCCAAAGTATACAGATTGTCTGTCCCCATACGCCTTATCACGAAGACCACATACCATTTTAGTAGCCTTCCTCTGGACCGACTCAATACTTTTTACATCTATTTGAAGGTGCGGCCTCCAGAATGGTACACAATATTCTAAATGAGATCTCAAAAGAGCCTTATTCAAAGGCATCAATACCCCCTTTTTTCCTACTGGCCGTGCCTCTCCCTATGCAACCTAACAACCTTCTAGCTTTCGCCGTCACCTTTTCAACCTGTTTGGCCACCTTAACATTATCCACCTGATACAATGCGCTGTCGCACAAAATTCAAATATAATCTTCTGACACAATATTTTTGAGATTAACTGGGATCTCAAGTGCTCACAGCCATAGTATTGACGTATATTTCAAAATCAATGGCCGATACCGTGAGCTATCATTGAACCCTTATGTAATCTCTATGCATTCTATTGTGTCTACATTTTTCTTTTTCCTTTTTTCTTTTATAGTTTTTCCTTTTATAAAATATATAAATTATTTGTTTTACTTTCCCATATAGTGTGAAACCACTTATCTTATTTTCTTTCTTAGTGTTTCTCTTGATGTTCGTTCACTTCAATATTTTATTCTCACTTCCTTCATTGGATATTGTATTTTACTTTCTTTCTACGGAAGATCTCCGTTTCGCACCCAAATTTTAATGTGGGGCTTCGTCAGGAAAGCGATAACATTCACTATAGAAAAAGCAAATTTCATTAATATTCACTTTAAAAACGGGTACACCCTTAATTCTTACCTATTTATATTAATGTTTTAATACTTTGCGCTAAACTTGGTGATATGGTGATAGCCATTGGGGACAATTTTTCCTTATTCTACAATTTTTACATCATATATATTATACTATAATTCTTCTTTGCATAATGTTTTAAACTTCCTTCTGCCTTATATTATCTAATATATAACACGCTGTGTTACAGACACAAGAATCCACCCCTCCATAACACACATATATCCTCTATACCCCCTTCTACTCAAAATAGCCTTTTCGCCTACCTCGCTTATGATCATGACATGAAATGAAGATTCTTTAGACTGGGGTCTCACAGCAATTCTAAGAGACTTCTTCTTGGTCTCCATACCCAGCTACTATCAATCGGAGAATGCGCCAGGCTCTGACTCTTTCTTATTTAAAACTTATCGGTGGCGTCTGACATCACATCCGGTGAAACCAGAGAAGCCACGGCCCTACTTAGACTCCACCCCCTAAACGTACGTCATGACGTCATTCAAATTTGACTGAGATGAACCGAATCAAACGAAATTTTACTGTCCTTCATTATAACTAGCAATCCTTATTTTTATATATATAAAACTCACTTCTCATTTACACTTATAAACATTTTTCTCATTTGCTTCTAGTTTTTCTTTCAAAAAAAGGTTTGCCAGTTAATGGCTATATTCAGCCCTTGGGGTTGTAGGCTACCCAAACGCTCAATCCACCTTTGTTCTGCCTGTAGCAGCTTTCTCCCCCTATCTCCTCCTCGTACTGATGTTTCAATTTTATCAATTACCATACATTTTAGCTGTTGAAAATCGTGATTATATTGCATGCAATGGGCTACTAGTGGGGCTTCTTTTCTTTGATGTTTCAAACAAGACTTATGTTCCGCCATTCGTACATTCAACCGCCTAGTTGTTTTCCCTACATAAATTTTCTGGCAGGGACATGTAATAATATATACTACATGATCTGACTTACATGTAGTCATATATTGTAGGGTATATTGCCTGTGATTTCTTGGATGTTCAAATACACTGCCTTGAATTGTTAATTGACAGATCTGGCATGCACCACATTGTGAATGAAACCCTCTTCGTTCTACATTTGGTTGTTTTTTATCTACTTTATATCTAAGGTGTTCCCTCAAATTTCTACCTCGAGTGTAGGTTAACCGTAGTTTAGTGTTTTCAAAGCAAGGACTACGTTGCACTATTCGCCAATGGTTCCGAATCACTCTGGCTACATGTTCAGATTCAGAATTGTATCTAAGTATGAATGTGGACACTTCCTTATTTATATTATAGTCCCCCCTGTTTTCCTGAGCACTGGAAACTTCTAGCCTCGAAGGTTGCAAAAGCCATTCAGGATGATTGTGCTTCGCCCTGCGATAAGACTTTTTTATTTCCCTACCTGGATAACCTCTATTTTTCAAGAAGAATTATAATATAATATATATGATGTAAAAATTGTAGAATAAGGAAAAATTATCCCCAATGGCTATCACCATATCACCAAGTTTAGCGCAAAGTATTAAAACATTAATATAAATAGGTAAGAATTAAGGGTGTACCCGTTTTTAAAGTGAATATTAATGAAATTTGCTTTTTCTATAGTGAATGTTATCGCTTTCCTGACGAAGCCCCACATTAAAATTTGGGTGCGAAACGGAGATCTTCCGTAGAAAGAAAGTAAAATACAATATCCAATGAAGGAAGTGAGAATAAAATATTGAAGTGAACGAACATCAAGAGAAACACTAAGAAAGAAAATAAGATAAGTGGTTTCACACTATATGGGAAAGTAAAACAAATAATTTATATATTTTATAAAAGGAAAAACTATAAAAGGAAAAAGAAAAAAGTAGACACAATAGAATGCATAGAGATTACATAAGGGTTCAATGATAGCTCACGGTATCGGCCATTGATTTTGAAATATACGTCAATACTATGGCTGTGAGCACTTGAGATCCCAGTTAATCTCAAAAATATTGTGTCAGAAGATTATATTTGAATTTTCTGCGACAGCGCATTGTATCAGGTGGATAGTGAATTTCACAATAATAATTTAAGTGGTGATTTATGACATCTTAACATTATCACATACAATCACGCCCAAATCCCCCTCTTCCGTCGTGCGCATAAGTTCTTTCCCCAATAAACTGTACCGTTCCCTCTGTTTTTTGCAGCCCAAATGCATGACCTTGCATTTCTTAGCATTAAATTTTAGCTGCCAAATTTCAAACCATTCTTCAAGCTTCGCCAGGTCCTTCACACCATCCGGCGTGTCTACTCTGTTGCAGAAGAAGGTGTTGATGCCCTTGGACGGGTTGTTGGTGAGGCCACACTTGGAGTATTGTGTTCAATTGTGGAGACTGTATCTGGCAAAGGACATAAGAAGACTTGAAGCGGTCCAGAGAATGGTAGGAGGTTTGCGGCAAAAGACGTATGAGGAGAGACTGGAAGTCCTGAATATGTTTACCCTAGGGGAAAGGAGGGACAGGGGAGATATGATTCAGACGTTCAAATACTTGAAAGGTATTAACGTAGAACAAAATCTTTTCCAGAGAAAGGAAAATGGTAAAACCAGAGGACATAATTTGAGGTTGAGGGGTGGTAGACTCAAGAATAATGGTAGGAAATTCATCTTTAATCGATGCATGGAATGCGCTCCCGAGGGAGGTGGTGGAGAGGAAAACGGTGACAGAGTTCAAAGAAGCAGAAGATCTCTAATCAGAAAATAATGGTATATATTGAAGAACTAAGGCCAGTACAGGGCAGATGTGCACGGTTAAGCACACTACCAGGCAGAGCTCTGGGTTTCTGGCCAAGAAATATCTAAGCAAAAGGACCATTTGGGTCTCTATCTGCTGTCATTTACTATGTTACCTTGTTTTGAGCGACTATTGAAAAGGTGTGAGCTAAAGAGTACACAAACACACACACTGCTGCCATACAATATAACTCCCAAAAAAGCAAGAATTGACAGGCTCTTCGCTGACTAAAGCAGACTTTTGCACTGGCCATTTTCAATCTGGAAAATAAAGAGGAACTACGAGTTAAAATAATCAAAGAAGCAGAATTAAGTTCTGTACATCAAGCTCTGTTTAGGCAGGGGATTCATTGCCACATCGAATACAAGCAAGGATGCCCACGCTTTTGCGCCCAAGTAGCATATTTTCTTGCATGGAATGCGTACGTTTTTTACGTACCGCGTACACCCCCTGCACACTATATGAGTGGGTGTATTTTCACATAGCCAATTTGCCCATGTTTACATGTGTACAAATATGGGATACCCCTCGGGATGTTGGACAGCATACGAAGCCAGCTTCAAGCATGAAAGATATAGTCTGAATTTTCTAAGTCACAGTACCTGGCAAAGGGTTCAGAGGTTTGAGGACAATGGACATTTCTTTCTCCAGAAAGCCTTTCACTTGCGACTCTTTGGCTGCTTTGCTCAGCTCCTCTTGCTCCGTCTTCAGCTCGCTCCTCTGCTTTTCATATGCCTGCACAGCCAGAAATGGCAAGGAGAAGGAAAAAAAGTAACCCAGGACACCTTCCCCCTCAAGCACCCAAACTCATCCGTCTCCTCACAGAGATGCCAGTGCTGTTATAAAGTCCTCAGACCTATAATAAACCTTGGCAGGGACTTGTTTCACGTGAAGACTCTCGCCTCACAATTTGCTTGCATGGAGAGAGTGTTTCAGGTCACAAATACCCCGATGTACTTTATTCCTCATATAAATGTTTTTCAAATATTAAAGTTACATCGGGGTATTTGTGACCTGAAACACTCTCTCCATGACCAATGACAATACAAGCAAATTGTGAGGCGAAAGTCTTCACGTGAAACGCGCCACTACCGAGGTCTTGAGGCTTATCGTGAACACTACTATTTATCATTTCTATAGCGCTGAAAGGCGTATGCAGCGCTGTACATTTAACATTCAATAGACAGCCCCTGCTCAGAAGAGCTGACAATCTAATTTGGACAGACAGACAGGACAGGACATCACAAGTAAGAGGACTTTACAATAGCGCTGGGATTTCTGAAATTGTGACTCTGAGCCCTCGCTTATGATCCTCCCAGAGATGCGGCAGGTTTCAAGCAGGTATGAGAATACCCCCACTGAAAGCTCATTCATGTGTTCATGCCTTATGTGGGTAAAACCTAAACTCTCCCCTACCCCAGCCAACTGCATCGGTGCTTTTCAATAGCGATCCCTCACACAGCCAAACTTTCTCTTTCTAGTTCTCAGCATTCACATCGGCAAGAGTCCTCACAGCTTGTCTAATAACACGCCACTAATTTTGCCCTCTAGGAAAATCAACCATGGCCAACGTACCTTCAGCTGCAGGGTAATCTCCTTCTTCTGGTGCAAAATGTATTCCAGGTTTGCTTCCTTCTCATAGATGTAACCGTCAGGGCTAAGGAAAGGGAGATAAGAGAATGTTCCACCAGTCATCACACCACCATCACACAAGCCTAACAAAACAGGAGATAAGTCTACTTGATGGTCCATTTGCAGAAGAAGGTGTTGATGCCCTTGGATGGGTTGTTGGTGAGGCCACACTTGGAGTATTGTGTTCAATTTTGGAGACTGTATCTGGCAAAGGACATAAGAAGACTTGAAGCGGTCCAGAGAATGGTAGAAGGTTTGCGGCAAAAGACGTATGAGGAGAGACTGGAAGTCCTGAATATGTTTACCCTAGGGGAAAGGAGGGACAGGGGAGATATGATTCAGACGTTCAAATACTTGAAAGGTATTAACGTAGAACAAAATCTTTTCCAGAGAAAGGAAAATGGTAAAACCAGAGGACATAATTTGAGGTTGAGGGGTGGTAGACTCAAGAATAATGGTAGGAAATTCATCTTTAATCGATGCATGGAATGCGCTCCCGAGGGAGGTGGTGGAGAGGAAAACGGTGACAGAGTTCAAAGAAGCAGAGGATCTCTAATCAGAAAATAATGGTATATATTGAAGAACTAAGGCCAGTACAGGGCAGATGTGCACGGTTAAGCACACTACCAGGCAGAGCTCTGGGTTTCTGGCCAAGAAATATCTAAGCAAAAGGACCATTTGGGTCTCTATCTGCTGTCATTTACTATGTTACCTTGTTTTGAGCGACTATTGAAAAGGTGTGAGCTAAAGAGTACACAAACACACACACTGCTGCCATACAATATAACTCCCAAAAAAGCAAGAATTGACAGGCTCTTCGCTGACTAAAGCAGACTTTTGCACTGGCCATTTTCAATCTGGAAAATAAAGAGGAACTACGAGTTAAAATAATCAAAGAAGCAGAATTAAGTTCTGTACATCAAGCTCTGTTTAGGCAGGGGATTCATTGCCACATCGAATACAAGCAAGGATGCCCACGCTTTTGCGCCCAAGTAGCATATTTTCTTGCATGGAATGCGTACGTTTTTTACGTATCGCGTACACCCCCTGCACACTATATGAGTGGGTGTATTTTCACATAGCCAATTTGCCCATGTTTACATGTGTACAAATATGGGATACCCCTCGGGATGTTGGACAGCATACGAAGCCAGCTTCAAGCATGAAAGATATAGTCTGAATTTTCTAAGTCACAGTACCTGGCAATGCGGTCAAAGGGTTCAGAGGTTTGAGGACAATGGACATTTCTTTCTCCAGAAAGCCTTTCACTTGCGACTCTTTGGCTGCTTTGCTCAGCTCCTCTTGCTCCGTCTTCAGCTCGCTCCTCTGCTTTTCATATGCCTGCACAGCCAGAAATGGCAAGGAGAAGGAAAAAAAGTAACCCTAGGACACCTCCCCCCTCAAGCACCCAAACTCATCCGTCTCCTCACAGAGATGCCAGTGCTGTTATAAAGTCCTCAGACCTATAATAAACCTTGGCAGGGACTTGTTTCACGTGAAGACTCTCGCCTCACAATTTGCTTGCATGGAGAGAGTGTTTCAGGTCACAAATGCCCCGATGTACTTTATTCCTCATATAAATGTTTTTCAAATATTAAAGTTACATCGGGATATTTGTGACCTGAAACAGCTCTCTCCATGACCAATGACAATAGCAAGCAAATTGTGAGGCGAGAGTCTTCACGTGAAACGCGCCACTACCGAGGTCTTGAGGCTTATCGTGAACACTACTATTTATCATTTCTATAGCGCTGAAAGGCGTATGCAGCGCTGTACATTTAACATTCAATAGACAGCCCCTGCTCAGAAGAGCTGACAATCTAATTTGGACAGACAGACAGGACAGGACATCACAAGTAAGAGGACTTTACAATAGCGATGGGATTTCTGAAATTGTGACTCTGAGCCCTCGCTTATGATCCTCCCAGAGATGCGGCAGGTTTCAAGCAGGTATGAGAATACCCCCACTGAAAGCTCATTCATGTGTTCATGCCTTATGTGGGTAAAACCTAAACTCTCCCCTACCCCAGCCAACTGCATCGGTGCTTTTCAATAGCGATCCCTCACACAGCCAAACTTTCTCTTTCTAGTTCTCAGCATTCACATCGGCAAGAGTCCTCACAGCTTGTCTAATAACACGCCACTAATTTTGCCCTCTAGGAAAATCAACCATGGCCAACGTACCTTCAGCTGCAGGGTAATCTCCTTCTTCTGGTGCAAAATGTATTCCAGGATTGCTTCCTTGTCATAGATGTAACCGTCAGGGCTAAGGAAAGGAAGATAAGAGAATGTTCCACCAGTCATCACACCACCATCACACAAGCCTAACAAAACAGGAGATAAGTCTACTTGATGGTCCATTTGAAACACCTGCCAGAGGCCTCACATGCATTCACTTCTATCATCCACTTGAACCTGAATAATTGTTTCTAACGTGCAGTACTCACAGTCACCACTGGATCATCCCTCTGGTACTATGCCAACATTAGACTCTATTTTGATGTTTGTTGGACAACTACTAGGATTTGATCCCAGAAAAGGATAAATATAAGTTCCGAAAAATTTCTGCTGTGAAAACCTGGTTGGCTCAAGGGTTGTGTGCTGGGTTAGCAACTGGAGGCTCAGGGTTCGAGCCTCAGGTAAGGAGTAGGTTCAACTCTATTTTGTGTCAACTACTAGGATTTGAACAAAGAAAAGGATAAATATAAGTTCCGAAAAGCTCCTAGTGTGAAAACTTGGCTAGCTCAACGGTTGAGTGCTGGGTTAGTAACCGGAGGTTGAGGGTTCGAACCTCAGCTAAGGAGTAGGGCTGACACTGCTCCAAGGGAAGAGGCTGAGGGTCCAAAAGAAGAGGCTGAGGGTTCAAGAGAAGAGGGTAAGAGGAAGTTAAGGGTTCAAATCTTTTTTTTTTTTTTGTCTGTGTCAACTGCTAGGATTTGAACCCAGAAATGGATAACTATAAGTTCTGAAAACTATAAGTTCTGAAAAGCTCTTGATGTTTAAAGAGTTGTGTGCTGGCTTAGTAACAGGAGACTGAGGGTTCAAGTCTCAGCTAAGGAGTAGGGGTTGATACTGCTCGAAGAGAAGAGGGTAGTTTTACTCAAATGTAGTCCAATCATAGTAAAAAGTAGCAAAGGTTATTAATTTTCATGAAGTATACTTAAAACACAGAGATACCCGGCCCCTCCTACCCCTGGTCTGCCTAGTCCCCCCCACCTCTTCAGGATCTATCTAACCTCCTTCTCTGTTTCCACCTAGTTTCTGACAAACCCCCCCTTCAACCCATCTACTTACCAGCTCTGGTCCCACCTAGCCTCTGGCTAAGCTGGACTCGAACCCACGATCTCCTGTATCAAGTGGAAGTGCTTTATCCATTGAGCCACCAGTGAGGCAGGTACTAGATGCTTTCGGTTTCTTAACTTTAAACCTTTCATGCTTTGATTTGGATTTTAAAATACAAACATCCTAGCACGGGAGTCGAACCCAAGACTCTTTGGTGCAAGGTAGCAAAGCTTTCCTCTAGTCCACCACTGGACTGATGAAGTTTGGCTCTCTTTTTCTCCACCTTATCTCTTTTTCTCCACCTTATACTTCTCCAGCCTTGTTTTGGATTTAAAATTCAAACAACCAGTGGGCTGATGGGAGGCTGCATCACGTTTTCTCCCACTTATACTTCTCCTTCTCCTTACAGTCTAAATTAGATTGTCAGCACTTCTGAGCAGGGACCGCCTGTGTATTTAAATCCCCACATGAACTGGACTGCAATCATAGACTCTGACTTCTAAATTGTTACCTGAATGCATCTGAAATACTGTTCCCAGGAAAATTAACAACATTCTTTGTAAGAGTATCTGTCTGTGCTATGCAGTTATTTAATTATACTATGTATGCTGATCTGTAACCCATTCTGGGCTCTTTTGGGAGGATGGGCTAAGCAACCAAATAAATAAATCTATAAATAAAAACAAAATGCATCTAAAGAAATTTTGTGCTGGATTTCAAATCTTAGATTTATAGGTGTTATTCTGGATAGCGCCACAGGAGGGCGCCAATTACATTTAATAGCTCAGTGCTGTCCTCCTGTGGCCATTCCTCAGAATACAGGTATAATCGCTTAATCATTGATATAAATTTACAGCAATGTTCACTGCACCCCACCTTCTCTGTCCCTCCTCAGACCGGCCAGCTAGCTGGAGGTCTTCTACCTTAAACATTCTGGAATTTATTTTTACCTCTCGCTTATCTATTAAAACATACAAAGGGCAGTAGAAGGATGACAAATATTCAGTATATTAACTCCTTGCTTATAACATCTTAGAGACATGTATTTTGGAGGCATTGTGCCACAACTGCCAAATTGCCCAGATCCAGAAGGGAGATCATAGGTCAGTTCTGGGTTTATGACAGCCTTATCCTTGATCTCTTTGATTTTCAGCACAAAGTTCAGTGGGTAAAAGCAGGGACTACGAATCCCATAGTGCGTTAGGATGGAGGTTCAAAACCAGGACTGGCCAAAAAGGCTCCAGCCTGGAACTGGGAAACTTGGTAGCCCTGGGGGGTCGCTTACCAGCCTTTAGGGAAGACTCCACAGCTTCTGCACAGCCATCCTGAGGGTTGGTCTAGCGAGTCTCAAATGACCTTGGATTTGCTGCTCAATCTCAGGTCGACCAAACTCATTCAGTCCTGAATTTTATCCCACTACTTGCAGGGACTTGTTCTAACTGTCTACTGCTTTGTCTTGAGGAAATCAGACTGGCATTCAGTGGCGATAAAAGGTGGACTGGATACATTCGTTAACTAATCCAGAGAGGGATGGAGACTTTGAATATTCTTGTGTTTCCATTGCATTTGAACAGGGTCTTACAGGACTTATCACATTCATACCATTTAAAAGGTTTCTCTTCATTATATTTATACTTATTACATTCAGAACATTAAAGTGGTTTCCCTTCAGTATGTGTATTTATGTGATATTGCAGAAACAAAGCATGCCTGAAATGCATATCACATTCAGAACATTTAACGGATTACTCTTCAGTGTCTTTATACTTATAACTTTTAGAACATTTAAAAGGTTTTTCTTCAGTGTCTTTATATTTATCACATTCAGAACATTTAAAAGGTATCTCTTCAGTATGTGTCTATTTTATTTTATTTTTTTAATCTTTATTCATTTCAAATCTTAAATCAAGTACAATATTGACATTTATCAATTAAGCATGCAAATATGTGTCTTTATATGATATTGCAGAAACAAAGCATGCCTAAAATGCATAGCACATTCAGAATATTTAACAAGTTTCTCTGCAGTGTCTTTATACTTATGACTTTTAGCACATTTAAAAGTTATATGTTCAACATGTGTATTATAATTATATTAGAAGGATGACAAATGTTCAGTATATTAACTCCTTGCTTATAACATCTTAGAGACATGTATTTTGGAGGCATTGTGCCACAACTGCCAAATTGCCCAGTTCCAGAAGGGAGATCATAGGTCCGTTCTGGGTTTCTGACAGCCTTATCCTTGATATCTTTGATTTTCAGCACAAAGTTCAGTGGGTAAAAGCAGGGACTACGAATCCCATAGTGCGTTAGGATGGAGGTTCAAAACCAGGACTGGCCAAAAAGGCTCCAGCCTGGAACTGGGAAACTTGGTAGCCCTGGGATCGCATACCAGCTTCTAGGGAAGACTCCACAGCAGGGGTCTCCAAAGTCTCTCCTCGAGGGCCGAATCAAGTCAGGTTTTCGGGAATCCCCCAATGAATATCCATGAGATCTATGTGCATGTAATACTTTCAGTGCATATTCATTGGGGAAATCCCGAAAACCTGACTGGATTCGGCGCTCGAGGAGGGACTTTGGAGACCCCTGCTCCACAGCTTCTACACAGCACAGGCTGCTTCAGTAGCCATCCTGAGGGCTGGTCTAGCGAGTCTCAAATGACCGTGGATTTGCTGCTCCATCCCAGGTCGACCAAACTGATTCAGTCCTGAATTTTATCCCACTGCGTGCAGAGACTTGTTCTAATTGTCCACTGCTTTGTCTTGAGGCAATCAGCATGGCATTCAGTGGGGATAAAAGGTGGACTGGATCCATTCGTTAACTAATCCAGAGAGGGATGGAGACTTTGAATATTCCTGTGTTTCCACTGCATTTGAACTGGGTCATACAGGACATCACCGTCTCTTAGCTAATGAGGCTAAAAGCTTTCCTGGGCTGGACAGCAGTAGCACCAGGTCTTCAGGGCGGTGGGAGCCTAAGCAGAATGGATGGGAATGTGCACCCGATGCTCCTGGAGTTTGGAGAAGAGTACCAGTTCCTCGGAAGAACATCATGCTGTTACGTATTTTTAGAGAGGGTATATCCATGATTAAATGGATTTCAAAAATAAAAGATGAATCGATATTGGGAACTCTGATGGGCCAATCCTGTCCCGCTGAGGTGTTTTTCTGTGTATTTCCATTACACCTGACCCGTTTCTGTTCGCAATGCTAACAGGGAGCTTATCCAGGCACAGGACCTTGGGCTGGTGCCTCCTGAGAAGAAGCATGTCACAGAATATTTGGGGTGGAAAAGGGGCGTATAAGTGCCTCATTTCCTATCCACTGCCCTCCTCAAGAGTGGCAGATGAATGAACTGGCATAATCATAATAATAAATATATCGAACCCATTAAACCAAGATGTATATCATTGTTGCCTGACATAACATGTCCAGAATCAGAAAATTCTGAGGGTTGTGGTTCCGGGATAATTAGCATAAAAACATGATGCCAGATAAAGGCCAAATGGCCCATCTAGTCTGCCCATCTGCGTTATGCATTATCGCTTTCTCTCTCTGAGAGATCCCACGTGCCTATCCCAGGCCCTTTTGAATTAAGACACAGTCTCTGTCTCCGCCACCTCTTCTGGGAGACTGTTCCATATATCTACCACCCTTTCTGTAAAAAAGTATTTCCTTAGATTACTCCAGAGCCTATCACCTCTTAACGTCATCCTATGCCCTCTCATTGCAGAGTTTCCTTTCAAATGAAAGAAACTCGACTCATGCACATTTATATTACATAGGTATTTAAACATTTCTATCATATGTCCCCTCTCCCGCCTTTCCTCCAAAGTATACAGATTGTCTGTCCCCATACGCCTTATCACGAAGACCACATACCATTTTAGTAGCCTTCCTCTGGACCGACTCAATACTTTTTACATCTATTTGAAGGTGCGGCCTCCAGAATGGTACACAATATTCTAAATGAGATCTCAAAAGAGCCTTATTCAAAGGCATCAATACCCCCTTTTTTCCTACTGGCCGTGCCTCTCCCTATGCAACCTAACAACCTTCTAGCTTTCGCCGTCACCTTTTCAACCTGTTTGGCCACCTTAACATTATCCACCTGATACAATGCGCTGTCGCACAAAATTCAAATATAATCTTCTGACACAATATTTTTGAGATTAACTGGGATCTCAAGTGCTCACAGCCATAGTATTGACGTATATTTCAAAATCAATGGCCGATACCGTGAGCTATCATTGAACCCTTATGTAATCTCTATGCATTCTATTGTGTCTACATTTTTCTTTTTCCTTTTTTCTTTTATAGTTTTTCCTTTTATAAAATATATAAATTATTTGTTTTACTTTCCCATATAGTGTGAAACCACTTATCTTATTTTCTTTCTTAGTGTTTCTCTTGATGTTCGTTCACTTCAATATTTTATTCTCACTTCCTTCATTGGATATTGTATTTTACTTTCTTTCTACGGAAGATCTCCGTTTCGCACCCAAATTTTAATGTGGGGCTTCGTCAGGAAAGCGATAACATTCACTATAGAAAAAGCAAATTTCATTAATATTCACTTTAAAAACGGGTACACCCTTAATTCTTACCTATTTATATTAATGTTTTAATACTTTGCGCTAAACTTGGTGATATGGTGATAGCCATTGGGGACAATTTTTCCTTATTCTACAATTTTTACATCATATATATTATACTATAATTCTTCTTTGCATAATGTTTTAAACTTCCTTCTGCCTTATATTATCTAATATATAACACGCTGTGTTACAGACACAAGAATCCACCCCTCCATAACACACATATATCCTCTATACCCCCTTCTACTCAAAATAGCCTTTTCGCCTACCTCGCTTATGATCATGACATGAAATGAAGATTCTTTAGACTGGGGTCTCACAGCAATTCTAAGAGACTTCTTCTTGGTCTCCATACCCAGCTACTATCAATCGGAGAATGCGCCAGGCTCTGACTCTTTCTTATTTAAAACTTATCGGTGGCGTCTGACATCACATCCGGTGAAACCAGAGAAGCCACGGCCCTACTTAGACTCCACCCCCTAAACGTACGTCATGACGTCATTCAAATTTGACTGAGATGAACCGAATCAAACGAAATTTTACTGTCCTTCATTATAACTAGCAATCCTTATTTTTATATATATAAAACTCACTTCTCATTTACACTTATAAACATTTTTCTCATTTGCTTCTAGTTTTTCTTTCAAAAAAAGGTTTGCCAGTTAATGGCTATATTCAGCCCTTGGGGTTGTAGGCTACCCAAACGCTCAATCCACCTTTGTTCTGCCTGTAGCAGCTTTCTCCCCCTATCTCCTCCTCGTACTGATGTTTCAATTTTATCAATTACCATACATTTTAGCTGTTGAAAATCGTGATTATATTGCATGCAATGGGCTACTAGTGGGGCTTCTTTTCTTTGATGTTTCAAACAAGACTTATGTTCCGCCATTCGTACATTCAACCGCCTAGTTGTTTTCCCTACATAAATTTTCTGGCAGGGACATGTAATAATATATACTACATGATCTGACTTACATGTAGTCATATATTGTAGGGTATATTGCCTGTGATTTCTTGGATGTTCAAATACACTGCCTTGAATTGTTAATTGACAGATCTGGCATGCACCACATTGTGAATGAAACCCTCTTCGTTCTACATTTGGTTGTTTTTTATCTACTTTATATCTAAGGTGTTCCCTCAAATTTCTACCTCGAGTGTAGGTTAACCGTAGTTTAGTGTTTTCAAAGCAAGGACTACGTTGCACTATTCGCCAATGGTTCCGAATCACTCTGGCTACATGTTCAGATTCAGAATTGTATCTAAGTATGAATGTGGACACTTCCTTATTTATATTATAGTCCCCCCTGTTTTCCTGAGCACTGGAAACTTCTAGCCTCGAAGGTTGCAAAAGCCATTCAGGATGATTGTGCTTCGCCCTGCGATAAGACTTTTTTATTTCCCTACCTGGATAACCTCTATTTTTCAAGAAGAATTATAATATAATATATATGATGTAAAAATTGTAGAATAAGGAAAAATTATCCCCAATGGCTATCACCATATCACCAAGTTTAGCGCAAAGTATTAAAACATTAATATAAATAGGTAAGAATTAAGGGTGTACCCGTTTTTAAAGTGAATATTAATGAAATTTGCTTTTTCTATAGTGAATGTTATCGCTTTCCTGACGAAGCCCCACATTAAAATTTGGGTGCGAAACGGAGATCTTCCGTAGAAAGAAAGTAAAATACAATATCCAATGAAGGAAGTGAGAATAAAATATTGAAGTGAACGAACATCAAGAGAAACACTAAGAAAGAAAATAAGATAAGTGGTTTCACACTATATGGGAAAGTAAAACAAATAATTTATATATTTTATAAAAGGAAAAACTATAAAAGAAAAAAGGAAAAAGAAAAAAGTAGACACAATAGAATGCATAGAGATTACATAAGGGTTCAATGATAGCTCACGGTATCGGCCATTGATTTTGAAATATACGTCAATACTATGGCTGTGAGCACTTGAGATCCCAGTTAATCTCAAAAATATTGTGTCAGAAGATTATATTTGAATTTTCTGCGACAGCGCATTGTATCAGGTGGATAGTGAATTTCACAATAATAATTTAAGTGGTGATTTATGACATCTTAACATTATCACATACAATCACGCCCAAATCCCCCTCTTCCGTCGTGCGCATAAGTTCTTTCCCCAATAAACTGTACCGTTCCCTCTGTTTTTTGCAGCCCAAATGCATGACCTTGCATTTCTTAGCATTAAATTTTAGCTGCCAAATTTCAAACCATTCTTCAAGCTTCGCCAGGTCCTTCACACCATCCGGCGTGTCTACTCTGTTGCAGAAGAAGGTGTTGATGCCCTTGGACGGGTTGTTGGTGAGGCCACACTTGGAGTATTGTGTTCAATTGTGGAGACTGTATCTGGCAAAGGACATAAGAAGACTTGAAGCGGTCCAGAGAATGGTAGGAGGTTTGCGGCAAAAGACGTATGAGGAGAGACTGGAAGTCCTGAATATGTTTACCCTAGGGGAAAGGAGGGACAGGGGAGATATGATTCAGACGTTCAAATACTTGAAAGGTATTAACGTAGAACAAAATCTTTTCCAGAGAAAGGAAAATGGTAAAACCAGAGGACATAATTTGAGGTTGAGGGGTGGTAGACTCAAGAATAATGGTAGGAAATTCATCTTTAATCGATGCATGGAATGCGCTCCCGAGGGAGGTGGTGGAGAGGAAAACGGTGACAGAGTTCAAAGAAGCAGAAGATCTCTAATCAGAAAATAATGGTATATATTGAAGAACTAAGGCCAGTACAGGGCAGATGTGCACGGTTAAGCACACTACCAGGCAGAGCTCTGGGTTTCTGGCCAAGAAATATCTAAGCAAAAGGACCATTTGGGTCTCTATCTGCCGTCATTTACTATGTTACCTTGTTTTGAGCGACTATTGAAAAGGTGTGAGCTAAAGAGTACACAAACACACACACTGCTGCCATACAATATAACTCCCAAAAAAGCAAGAATTGACAGGCTCTTCGCTGACTAAAGCAGACTTTTGCACTGGCCATTTTCAATCTGGAAAATAAAGAGGAACTACGAGTTAAAATAATCAAAGAAGCAGAATTAAGTTCTGTACATCAAGCTCTGTTTAGGCAGGGGATTCATTGCCACATCGAATACAAGCAAGGATGCCCACGCTTTTGCGCCCAAGTAGCATATTTTCTTGCATGGAATGCGTACGTTTTTTACGTACCGCGTACACCCCCTGCACACTATATGAGTGGGTGTATTTTCACATAGCCAATTTGCCCATGTTTACATGTGTACAAATATGGGATACCCCTCGGGATGTTGGACAGCATACGAAGCCAGCTTCAAGCATGAAAGATATAGTCTGAATTTTCTAAGTCACAGTACCTGGCAAAGGGTTCAGAGGTTTGAGGACAATGGACATTTCTTTCTCCAGAAAGCCTTTCACTTGCGACTCTTTGGCTGCTTTGCTCAGCTCCTCTTGCTCCGTCTTCAGCTCGCTCCTCTGCTTTTCATATGCCTGCACAGCCAGAAATGGCAAGGAGAAGGAAAAAAAGTAACCCAGGACACCTTCCCCCTCAAGCACCCAAACTCATCCGTCTCCTCACAGAGATGCCAGTGCTGTTATAAAGTCCTCAGACCTATAATAAACCTTGGCAGGGACTTGTTTCACGTGAAGACTCTCGCCTCACAATTTGCTTGCATGGAGAGAGTGTTTCAGGTCACAAATACCCCGATGTACTTTATTCCTCATATAAATGTTTTTCAAATATTAAAGTTACATCGGGGTATTTGTGACCTGAAACACTCTCTCCATGACCAATGACAATACAAGCAAATTGTGAGGCGAAAGTCTTCACGTGAAACGCGCCACTACCGAGGTCTTGAGGCTTATCGTGAACACTACTATTTATCATTTCTATAGCGCTGAAAGGCGTATGCAGCGCTGTACATTTAACATTCAATAGACAGCCCCTGCTCAGAAGAGCTGACAATCTAATTTGGACAGACAGACAGGACAGGACATCACAAGTAAGAGGACTTTACAATAGCTATGGGATTTCTGAAATTGTGACTCTGAGCCCTCGCTTATGATCCTCCCAGAGATGCGGCAGGTTTCAAGCAGGTATGAGAATACCCCCACTGAAAGCTCATTCATGTGTTCATGCCTTATGTGGGTAAAACCTAAACTCTCCCCTACCCCAGCCAACTGCATCGGTGCTTTTCAATAGCAATCCCTCACACAGCCAAACTTTCTCTTTCTAGTTCTCAGCATTCACATCGGCAAGAGTCCTCACAGCTTGTCTAATAACACGCCACTAATTTTGCCCTCTAGGAAAATCAACCATGGCCAACGTACCTTCAGCTGCAGGGTAATCTCCTTCTTCTGGTGCAAAATGTATTCCAGGTTTGCTTCCTTCTCATAGATGTAACCGTCAGGGCTAAGGAAAGGGAGATAAGAGAATGTTCCACCAGTCATCACACCACCATCACACAAGCCTAACAAAACAGGAGATAAGTCTACTTGATGGTCCATTTGCAGAAGAAGGTGTTGATGCCCTTGGATGGGTTGTTGGTGAGGCCACACTTGGAGTATTGTGTTCAATTTTGGAGACTGTATCTGGCAAAGGACATAAGAAGACTTGAAGCGGTCCAGAGAATGGTAGAAGGTTTGCGGCAAAAGACGTATGAGGAGAGACTGGAAGTCCTGAATATGTTTACCCTAGGGGAAAGGAGGGACAGGGGAGATATGATTCAGACGTTCAAATACTTGAAAGGTATTAACGTAGAACAAAATCTTTTCCAGAGAAAGGAAAATGGTAAAACCAGAGGACATAATTTGAGGTTGAGGGGTGGTAGACTCAAGAATAATGGTAGGAAATTCATCTTTAATCGATGCATGGAATGCGCTCCCGAGGGAGGTGGTGGAGAGGAAAACGGTGACAGAGTTCAAAGAAGCAGAGGATCTCTAATCAGAAAATAATGGTATATATTGAAGAACTAAGGCCAGTACAGGGCAGATGTGCACGGTTAAGCACACTACCAGGCAGAGCTCTGGGTTTCTGGCCAAGAAATATCTAAGCAAAAGGACCATTTGGGTCTCTATCTGCCGTCATTTACTATGTTACCTTGTTTTGAGCGACTATTGAAAAGGTGTGAGCTAAAGAGTACACAAACACACACACTGCTGCCATACAATATAACTCCCAAAAAAGCAAGAATTGACAGGCTCTTCGCTGACTAAAGCAGACTTTTGCACTGGCCATTTTCAATCTGGAAAATAAAGAGGAACTACGAGTTAAAATAATCAAAGAAGCAGAATTAAGTTCTGTACATCAAGCTCTGTTTAGGCAGGGGATTCATTGCCACATCGAATACAAGCAAGGATGCCCACGCTTTTGCGCCCAAGTAGCATATTTTCTTGCATGGAATGCGTACGTTTTTTACGTATCGCGTACACCCCCTGCACACTATATGAGTGGGTGTATTTTCACATAGCCAATTTGCCCATGTTTACATGTGTACAAATATGGGATACCCCTCGGGATGTTGGACAGCATACGAAGCCAGCTTCAAGCATGAAAGATATAGTCTGAATTTTCTAAGTCACAGTACCTGGCAATGCGGTCAAAGGGTTCAGAGGTTTGAGGACAATGGACATTTCTTTCTCCAGAAAGCCTTTCACTTGCGACTCTTTGGCTGCTTTGCTCAGCTCCTCTTGCTCCGTCTTCAGCTCGCTCCTCTGCTTTTCATATGCCTGCACAGCCAGAAATGGCAAGGAGAAGGAAAAAAAGTAACCTAGGACACCTTCCCCCTCAAGCACCCAAACTCATCCGTCTCCTCACAGAGATGCCAGTGCTGTTATAAAGTCCTCAGACCTATAATAAACCTTGGCAGGGACTTGTTTCACGTGAAGACTCTCGCCTCACAATTTGCTTGCATGGAGAGAGTGTTTCAGGTCACAAATGCCCCGATGTACTTTATTCCTCATATAAATGTTTTTCAAATATTAAAGTTACATCGGGATATTTGTGACCTGAAACAGTCTCTCCATGACCAATGACAATAGAAGCAAATTGTGAGGCGAAAGTCTTCACGTGAAACGCGCCACTACCGAGGTCTTGAGGCTTATCGTGAACACTACTATTTATCATTTCTATAGCGCTGAAAGGCGTATGCAGCGCTGTACATTTAACATTCAATAGACAGCCCCTGCTCAGAAGAGCTGACAATCTAATTTGGACAGACAGACAGGACAGGACATCACAAGTAAGAGGACTTTACAATAGCGATGGGATTTCTGAAATTGTGACTCTGAGCCCTCGCTTATGATCCTCCCAGAGATGCGGCAGGTTTCAAGCAGGTATGAGAATACCCCCACTGAAAGCTCATTCATGTGTTCATGCCTTATGTGGGTAAAACCTAAACTCTCCCCTACCCCAGCCAACTGCATCGGTGCTTTTCAATAGCGATCCCTCACACAGCCAAACTTTCTCTTTCTAGTTCTCAGCATTCACATCGGCAAGAGTCCTCACAGCTTGTCTAATAACACGCCACTAATTTTGCCCTCTAGGAAAATCAACCATGGCCAACGTACCTTCAGCTGCAGGGTAATCTCCTTCTTCTGGTGCAAAATGTATTCCAGGATTGCTTCCTTGTCATAGATGTAACCGTCAGGGCTAAGGAAAGGAAGATAAGAGAATGTTCCACCAGTCATCACACCACCATCACACAAGCCTAACAAAACAGGAGATAAGTCTACTTGATGGTCCATTTGAAACACCTGCCAGAGGCCTCACATGCATTCACTTCTATCATCCACTTGAACCTGAATAATTGTTTCTAACGTGCAGTACTCACAGTCACCACTGGATCATCCCTCTGGTACTATGCCAACATTAGACTCTATTTTGATGTTTGTTGGACAACTACTAGGATTTGATCCCAGAAAAGGATAAATATAAGTTCCGAAAAATTTTTGCTGTGAAAACCTGGTTGGCTCAAGGGTTGTGTGCTGGGTTAGCAACTGGAGGCTCAGGGTTCGAGCCTCAGGTAAGGAGTAGGTTCAACTCTATTTTGTGTCAACTACTAGGATTTGAACAAAGAAAAGGATAAATATAAGTTCCGAAAAGCTCTTAGTGTGAAAACTTGGCTAGCTCAACGGTTGAGTGCTGGGTTAGTAACCGGAGGTTGAGGGTTCGAACCTCAGCTAAGGAGTAGGGCTGACACTGCTCCAAGGGAAGAGGCTGAGGGTCCAAGAGAAGAGGCTGAGGGTTCAAGAGAAGAGGGTAAGAGGAAGTTAAGGGTTCAAATCTTTTTTTTTTTTTTGTCTGTGTCAACTGCTAGGATTTGAACCCAGAAATGGATAACTATAAGTTCTGAAAAGCTCTTGATGTTTAAAGAGTTGTGTGCTGGCTTAGTAACAGGAGACTGAGGGTTCAAGTCTCAGCTAAGGAGTAGGGGTTGATACTGCTCGAAGAGAAGAGGGTAGTTTTACTCAAATGTAGTCCAATCATAGTAAAAAGTAGCAAAGGTTATTAATTTTCATGAAGTATACTTAAAACACAGAGATACCCGGCCCCTCCTACCCCTGGTCTGCCTAGTCCCCCCCACCTCTTCAGGATCTATCTAACCTCCTTCTCTGTTTCCACCTAGTTTCTGACAAACCCCCCCTTCAACCCATCTACTTACCAGCTCTGGTCCCACCTAGCCTCTGGCTAAGCTGGACTCGAACCCACGATCTCCTGTATCAAGTGGAAGTGCTTTATCCATTGAGCCACCAGTGAGGCAGGTACTAGATGCTTTCGGTTTCTTAACTTTAAACCTTTCATGCTTTGATTTGGATTTTAAAATACAAACATCCTAGCACGGGAGTCGAACCCAAGACTCTTTGGTGCAAGGTAGCAAAGCTTTCCTCTAGTCCACCACTGGACTGATGAAGTTTGGCTCTCTTTTTCTCCACCTTATACTTCTCCAGCCTTGTTTTGGATTTAAAATTCAAACAACCAGTGGGCTGATGGGAGGCTGCATCACGTTTTCTCCCACTTATACTTCTCCTTCTCCTTACAGTCTAAATTAGATTGTCAGCACTTCTGAGCAGGGACCGCCTGTGTATTTAAATCCCCACATGAACTGGACTGCAATCATAGACTCTGACTTCTAAATTGTTACCTGAATGCATCTGAAATACTGTTCCCAGGAAAATTAACAACATTCTTTGTAAGAGTATCTGTCTGTGCTATGCAGTTATTTAATTATACTATGTATGCTGATCTGTAACCCATTCTGGGCTCTTTTGGGAGGATGGGCTAAGCAACCAAATAAATAAATCTATAAATAAAAACAAAATGCATCTAAAGAAATTTTGTGCTGGATTTCAAATCTTAGATTTATAGGTGTTATTCTGGATAGCGCCACAGGAGGGCGCCAATTACATTTAATAGCTCAGTGCTGTCCTCCTGTGGCCATTCCTCAGAATACAGGTATAATCGCTTAATCATTGATATAAATTTACAGCAATGTTCACTGCACCCCACCTTCTCTGTCCCTCCTCAGACCGGCCAGCTAGCTGGAGGTCTTCTACCTTAAACATTCTGGAATTTATTTTTACCTCTCGCTTATCTATTAAAACATACAAAGGGCAGTAGAAGGATGACAAATGTTCAGTATATTAACTCCTTGCTTATAACATCTTAGAGACATGTATTTTGGAGGCATTGTGCCACAACTGCCAAATTGCCCAGATCCAGAAGGGAGATCATAGGTCAGTTCTGGGTTTATGACAGCCTTATCCTTGATCTCTTTGATTTTCAGCACAAAGTTCAGTGGGTAAAAGCAGGGACTACGAATCCCATAGTGCGTTAGGATGGAGGTTCAAAACCAGGACTGGCCAAAAAGGCTCCAGCCTGGAACTGGGAAACTTGGTAGCCCTGGGGGGTCGCTTACCAGCCTTTAGGGAAGACTCCACAGCTTCTGCACAGCCATCCTGAGGGTTGGTCTAGCGAGTCTCAAATGACCTTGGATTTGCTGCTCAATCTCAGGTCGACCAAACTCATTCAGTCCTGAATTTTATCCCACTACTTGCAGGGACTTGTTCTAACTGTCTACTGCTTTGTCTTGAGGAAATCAGACTGGCATTCAGTGGCGATAAAAGGTGGACTGGATACATTCGTTAACTAATCCAGAGAGGGATGGAGACTTTGAATATTCTTGTGTTTCCATTGCATTTGAACAGGGTCTTACAGGACTTATCACATTCATACCATTTAAAAGGTTTCTCTTCATTATATTTATACTTATTACATTCAGAACATTAAAGTGGTTTCCCTTCAGTATGTGTATTTATATGATATTGCAGAAACAAAGCATGCCTGAAATGCATATCACATTCAGAACATTTAACGGATTACTCTTCAGTGTCTTTATACTTATAACTTTTAGAACATTTAAAAGGTTTTTCTTCAGTGTCTTTATATTTATCACATTCAGAACATTTAAAAGGTATCTCTTCAGTATGTGTCTATTTTATTTTATTTTTTTAATCTTTATTCATTTCAAATCTTAAATCAAGTACAATATTGACATTTATCAATTAAGCATGCAAATATGTGTCTTTATATGATATTGCAGAAACAAAGCATGCCTAAAATGCATAGCACATTCAGAACATTTAACAAGTTTCTCTGCAGTGTCTTTATACTTATGACTTTTAGCACATTTAAAAGTTATATGTTCAACATGTGTATTATAATTATATTAGAAGGATGACAAATGTTCAATATATTAACTCCTTGCTTATAACATCTTAGAGACATGTATTTTGGAGGCATTGTGCCACAACTGCCAAATTGCCCAGTTCCAGAAGGGAGATCATAGGTCCGTTCTGGGTTTCTGACAGCCTTATCCTTGATATCTTTGATTTTCAGCACAAAGTTCAGTGGGTAAAAGCAGGGACTACGAATCCCATAGTGCGTTAGGATGGAGGTTCAAAACCAGGACTGGCCAAAAAGGCTCCAGCCTGGAACTGGGAAACTTGGTAGCCCTGGGATCGCATACCAGCTTCTAGGGAAGACTCCACAGCAGGGGTCTCCAAAGTCTCTCCTCGAGGGCCGAATCAAGTCAGGTTTTCGGGAATCCCCCAATGAATATCCATGAGATCTATGTGCATGTAATACTTTCAGTGCATATTCATTGGGGAAATCCCGAAAACCTGACTGGATTCGGCGCTCGAGGAGGGACTTTGGAGACCCCTGCTCCACAGCTTCTACACAGCACAGGCTGCTTCAGTAGCCATCCTGAGGGCTGGTCTAGCGAGTCTCAAATGACCGTGGATTTGCTGCTCCATCCCAGGTCGACCAAACTGATTCACTCCTGAATTTTATCCCACTGCGTGCAGAGACTTGTTCTAATTGTCCACTGCTTTGTCTTGAGGCAATCAGCATGGCATTCAGTGGGGATAAAAGGTGGACTGGATCCATTCGTTAACTAATCCAGAGAGGGATGGAGACTTTGAATATTCCTGTGTTTCCACTGCATTTGAACTGGGTCATACAGGACATCACCGTCTCTTAGCTAATGAGGCTAAAAGCTTCCCTGGGCTGGACAGCAGTAGCACCAGGTCTTCAGGGCGGTGGGAGCCTAAGCAGAAGGGATGGGAATGTGCACCCGATGCTCCTGGAGTTTGGAGAAGAGTACCAGTTCCTCGGAAGAACATCATGCTGTTACGTATTTTTAGAGAGGGTATATCCATGATTAAATGGATTTCAAAAATAAAAGATGAATCGATATTGGGAACTCTGATGGGCCAATCCTGTCCCGCTGAGGTGTTTTTCTGTGTATTTCCATTACACCTGACCCGTTTCTGTTCGCAATGCTAACAGGGAGCTTATCCAGGCACAGGACCTTGGGCTGGTGCCTCCTGAGAAGAAGCATGTCACAGAATATTTGGGGTGGAAAAGGGGCGTATAAGTGCCTCATTTCCTATCCACTGCCCTCCTCAAGAGTGGCAGATGAATGAACTGGCATAATCATAATAATAAATATATCGAACCCATTAAACCAAGATGTATATCATTGTTGCCTGACATAACATGTCCAGAATCAGAAAATTCTGAGGGTTGTGGTTCCGGGATAATTAGCATAAAAACATGATGCCAGATAAAGGCCAAATGGCCCATCTAGTCTGCCCATCTGCGTTATGCATTATCGCTTTCTCTCTCTGAGAGATCCCACGTGCCTATCCCAGGCCCTTTTGAATTAAGACACAGTCTCTGTCTCCGCCACCTCTTCTGGGAGACTGTTCCATATATCTACCACCCTTTCTGTAAAAAAGTATTTCCTTAGATTACTCCAGAGCCTATCACCTCTTAACGTCATCCTATGCCCTCTCATTGCAGAGTTTCCTTTCAAATGAAAGAAACTCGACTCATGCACATTTATATTACATAGGTATTTAAACATTTCTATCATATGTCCCCTCTCCCGCCTTTCCTCCAAAGTATACAGATTGTCTGTCCCCATACGCCTTATCACGAAGACCACATACCATTTTAGTAGCCTTCCTCTGGACCGACTCAATACTTTTTACATCTATTTGAAGGTGCGGCCTCCAGAATGGTACACAATATTCTAAATGAGATCTCAAAAGAGCCTTATTCAAAGGCATCAATACCCCCTTTTTTCCTACTGGCCGTGCCTCTCCCTATGCAACCTAACAACCTTCTAGCTTTCGCCGTCACCTTTTCAACCTGTTTGGCCACCTTAACATTATCCACCTGATACAATGCGCTGTCGCACAAAATTCAAATATAATCTTCTGACACAATATTTTTGAGATTAACTGGGATCTCAAGTGCTCACAGCCATAGTATTGACGTATATTTCAAAATCAATGGCCGATACCGTGAGCTATCATTGAACCCTTATGTAATCTCTATGCATTCTATTGTGTCTACATTTTTCTTTTTCCTTTTTTCTTTTATAGTTTTTCCTTTTATAAAATATATAAATTATTTGTTTTACTTTCCCATATAGTGTGAAACCACTTATCTTATTTTCTTTCTTAGTGTTTCTCTTGATGTTCGTTCACTTCAATATTTTATTCTCACTTCCTTCATTGGATATTGTATTTTACTTTCTTTCTACGGAAGATCTCCGTTTCGCACCCAAATTTTAATGTGGGGCTTCGTCAGGAAAGCGATAACATTCACTATAGAAAAAGCAAATTTCATTAATATTCACTTTAAAAACGGGTACACCCTTAATTCTTACCTATTTATATTAATGTTTTAATACTTTGCGCTAAACTTGGTGATATGGTGATAGCCATTGGGGACAATTTTTCCTTATTCTACAATTTTTACATCATATATAATATAATTATAATTCTTCTTTGCATAATGTTTTAAACTTCCTTCTGCCTTATATTATCTAATATATAACACGCTGTGTTACAGACACAAGAATCCACCCCTCCATAACACACATATATCCTCTATACCCCCTTCTACTCAAAATAGCCTTTTCGCCTACCTCGCTTATGATCATGACATGAAATGAAGATTCTTTAGACTGGGGTCTCACAGCAATTCTAAGAGACTTCTTCTTGGTCTCCATACCCAGCTACTATCAATCGGAGAATGCGCCAGGCTCTGACTCTTTCTTATTTAAAACTTATCGGTGGCGTCTGACATCACATCCGGTGAAACCAGAGAAGCCACGGCCCTACTTAGACTCCACCCCCTAAACGTACGTCATGACGTCATTCAAATTTGACTGAGATGAACCGAATCAAACGAAATTTTACTGTCCTTCATTATAACTAGCAATCCTTATTTTTATATATATAAAACTCACTTCTCATTTACACTTATAAACATTTTTCTCATTTGCTTCTAGTTTTTCTTTCAAAAAAAGGTTTGCCAGTTAATGGCTATATTCAGCCCTTGGGGTTGTAGGCTACCCAAACGCTCAATCCACCTTTGTTCTGCCTGTAGCAGCTTTCTCCCCCTATCTCCTCCTCGTACTGATGTTTCAATTTTATCAATTACCATACATTTTAGCTGTTGAAAATCGTGATTATATTGCATGCAATGGGCTACTAGTGGGGCTTCTTTTCTTTGATGTTTCAAACAAGACTTATGTTCCGCCATTCGTACATTCAACCGCCTAGTTGTTTTCCCTACATAAATTTTCTGGCAGGGACATGTAATAATATATACTACATGATCTGACTTACATGTAGTCATATATTGTAGGGTATATTGCCTGTGATTTCTTGGATGTTCAAATACACTGCCTTGAATTGTTAATTGACAGATCTGGCATGCACCACATTGTGAATGAAACCCTCTTCGTTCTACATTTGGTTGTTTTTTATCTACTTTATATCTAAGGTGTTCCCTCAAATTTCTACCTCGAGTGTAGGTTAACCGTAGTTTAGTGTTTTCAAAGCAAGGACTACGTTGCACTATTCGCCAATGGTTCCGAATCACTCTGGCTACATGTTCAGATAAAGAATTGTATCTAAGTATGAATGTGGACACTTCCTTATTTATATTATAGTCCCCCCTGTTTTCCTGAGCACTGGAAACTTCTAGCCTCGAAGGTTGCAAAAGCCATTCAGGATGATTGTGCTTCGCCCTGCGATAAGACTTTTTTATTTCCCTACCTGGATAACCTCTATTTTTCAAGAAGAATTATAATATAATATATATGATGTAAAAATTGTAGAATAAGGAAAAATTGTCCCCAATGGCTATCACCATATCACCAAGTTTAGCGCAAAGTATTAAAACATTAATATAAATAGGTAAGAATTAAGGGTGTACCCGTTTTTAAAGTGAATATTAATGAAATTTGCTTTTTCTATAGTGAATGTTATCGCTTTCCTGACGAAGCCCCACATTAAAATTTGGGTGCGAAACGGAGATCTTCCGTAGAAAGAAAGTAAAATACAATATCCAATGAAGGAAGTGAGAATAAAATATTGAAGTGAACGAACATCAAGAGAAACACTAAGAAAGAAAATAAGATAAGTGGTTTCACACTATATGGGAAAGTAAAACAAATAATTTATATATTTTATAAAAGGAAAAACTATAAAAGGAAAAAGAAAAAAGTAGACACAATAGAATGCATAGAGATTACATAAGGGTTCAATGATAGCTCACGGTATCGGCCATTGATTTTGAAATATACGTCAATACTATGGCTGTGAGCACTTGAGATCCCAGTTAATCTCAAAAATATTGTGTCAGAAGATTATATTTGAATTTTGTGCGACAGCGCATTGTATCAGGTGGATAGTGAATTTCACAATAATAATTTAAGTGGTGATTTATGACATCTTAACATTATCACATACAATCACGCCCAAATCCCCCTCTTCCGTCGTGCGCATAAGTTCTTTCCCCAATAAACTGTACCGTTCCCTCTGTTTTTTGCAGCCCAAATGCATGACCTTGCATTTCTTAGCATTAAATTTTAGCTGCCAAATTTCAAACCATTCTTCAAGCTTCGCCAGGTCCTTCACACCATCCGGCGTGTCTACTCTGTTGCAGAAGAAGGTGTTGATGCCCTTGGACGGGTTGTTGGTGAGGCCACACTTGGAGTATTGTGTTCAATTGTGGAGACTGTATCTGGCAAAGGACATAAGAAGACTTGAAGCGGTCCAGAGAATGGTAGGAGGTTTGCGGCAAAAGACGTATGAGGAGAGACTGGAAGTCCTGAATATGTTTACCCTAGGGGAAAGGAGGGACAGGGGAGATATGATTCAGACGTTCAAATACTTGAAAGGTATTAACGTAGAACAAAATCTTTTCCAGAGAAAGGAAAATGGTAAAACCAGAGGACATAATTTGAGGTTGAGGGGTGGTAGACTCAAGAATAATGGTAGGAAATTCATCTTTAATCGATGCATGGAATGCGCTCCCGAGGGAGGTGGTGGAGAGGAAAACGGTGACAGAGTTCAAAGAAGCAGAAGATCTCTAATCAGAAAATAATGGTATATATTGAAGAACTAAGGCCAGTACAGGGCAGATGTGCACGGTTAAGCACACTACCAGGCAGAGCTCTGGGTTTCTGGCCAAGAAATATCTAAGCAAAAGGACCATTTGGGTCTCTATCTGCCGTCATTTACTATGTTACCTTGTTTTGAGCGACTATTGAAAAGGTGTGAGCTAAAGAGTACACAAACACACACACTGCTGCCATACAATATAACTCCCAAAAAAGCAAGAATTGACAGGCTCTTCGCTGACTAAAGCAGACTTTTGCACTGGCCATTTTCAATCTGGAAAATAAAGAGGAACTACGAGTTAAAATAATCAAAGAAGCAGAATTAAGTTCTGTACATCAAGCTCTGTTTAGGCAGGGGATTCATTGCCACATCGAATACAAGCAAGGATGCCCACGCTTTTGCGCCCAAGTAGCATATTTTCTTGCATGGAATGCGTACGTTTTTTACGTATCGCGTACACCCCCTGCACACTATATGAGTGGGTGTATTTTCACATAGCCAATTTGCCCATGTTTACATGTGTACAAATATGGGATACCCCTCGGGATGTTGGACAGCATACAAATAGCAATTTTTTGGAATACAATCGTAATAATTAATAAATGTATATTTATACGTATTGTAAAGTATAGTTAATAGCAGAGGCTCATTCAAACTGCATCCGACAGAAGCATTGATATCACTGAGAACATATGGAAATCATAATAATAATAATAAGAAGAATACGGAGAAAAATAAACCTCAATTGTGGGAGGTTGGGACTACACAAGTACCCAGCCCTCAGCACATCATCACAGGTTTATAAAAAAACTCCGTTTACGTTTATATAGACAAAATTTTCATTCACTCAAGATCACTTTTTTCCATTTTTCAAATTTTTTTTAGAAAAGGTCTCATTATAGGTGAAGCAACTGTCCGAATGTCAAAATCTTAATGATATGAACCCCAAACTTAACTAAATTAGTAATGAAGGCTACAGCTCGATTTCATTTGTGCAGGAATTTTCAGAGGCACAATATGCAACAAAACCACACTAAAGGGAAAAAACACTCATCTGAAGAGGTGAAAAATTCCAAGGAGACCATCCGCTCCTAATCCCGACAGAAAAGACTTTCTGTTTCGCCTCAACTGGCTACTTCAGGGGATATCTGCCATCTTCAGGTGTCTCCTTCTTTCCTGCAATCCCTACAAACGCTGGCTCTTCTCAAAATGGAGTCGGGACTGTGAGACGCGCCCAGTTCGAATATCAAACGAACTGGGCGTCATGACGTCATCACAAAGCGTGATGCGTGATAGGCCAAACATCGGCAATTAAACAGACCACCCTGTCAGCTGTCATAACAAGAAATTTTTACTAGTTCACAGGAACGGTTGCCACTCATAAGTTGTATTCAGCCCTAATGGTTCAATTGTCTGTAACCTGTTGATCCAACGTTGTTCTTTCTGCCATAATATTCTTCTAATGTCCCCTCTTCTTTGAGTCAAGGGTAGTTTTTCAATCACCCAACATTTCAAATTTTCAAATTTGTGATTGCACTGAATACAGTGAGCTACCATAGGCGCTGTTAACTTCCGGGTATTAATACAACTTTTATGTTCAGTCATTCTGACTGTTAGAGTCCGTGATGTCTGACCTATGTATAAAAGGTCGCATGGACATTGAACTGTATAGATGATATTTAGATTGACATGAGGATATATGATATAGAGTATTTTTTACCATCAGAAGGATTAATAAAAGAAGAAACCTCAGCCATTATCTTGCAATTTGAGCAATGGCCACATGGCTTATGCCCCGGTGTGTGCTAAGATCTTCTTCTATAAATTTCTCTTTAGCAGTATGACACAGCCAGTCACTTAAATTTTTATTCCTTGATTGAGAAAAAATAAATCGTTTATTCTCAAAACAGGGTAAAGTTTGAAGAAGAGGAAGATGTTTTTTATATCTTCTAATAATCTGAGGTGACATACGAGTTTGTTTAATCACACAAGGGATGATTGTTTCTTCAACTTGAGATTTCTTATAATCCAGCAATGTTTCTCTAGGATTGTGTAATGCTCGTTTTCTAGCTCTTTTAACTAACTTAGCAGGATAATCTCTTGATATCAATTTATGTTCTAATGTTTTTGCTTCTTGTATAAATCTTTCTTTAGTATTGCAAATCCTTCTGTATCTAAGAAATTGTGCAAAAGGAATGCTCGTTTTTAGGTGAACTGGATGCATACTATCAAATTTTAATAGTGTATTTCTATCAGTTTTTTTATGAAAAACCGAAGTCTCCAAACTGTTATTTTTCTTCTGAATGAGCACATCTAAAAAACTAATGCTCTCATTACTGTGTGACATAGTAAATTTGATAGATTGATGACATTGATTTATTTTTTCGGCAAATTCAAAAAGTTGTGGTAAAGTACCCGACCAAATGACAAAAATGTCATCTATGAAGCGCCACCATTTGGCAACATATCGAAATTCAGGCAGTGAATAGACAAAAACTTCTTCGAACCCGGACATATAAAGATTGGCTATTGTTGGTGCAAACGACGCCCATTGCTATCCCTGTAAGTTGTTTAAAGAATTCTCCATTGAAAATAAAATAATTATTTTTCAACGCTACTGTACATAGATCTCTCAAAAAGATAGTATGTGTAGTATTATGAGAAGGTTGAGAGTTCCATAAATCTACAAGTACTGATAGAGCTTCTTCTTGCGGGATACTAGTATACAATGAGCAAACGTCGAAAGTTGCCAGTATATAATTTGTAGATGTTCCAGATGTAAACTCATTCAGTTTGTTTAAAAACTGGGTGGTATCCTGTAAATATGATTTGATCGTTATAAGGAAACATTGAAGTTGTTTATCAATATATTTGCTTGTTCTTTCTAATAACGAATCCCGGGCCGAAACAATTGGCCTTCCGGGAGGACATTGAGTATTTTTATGAATCTTTGGTAAAAGATAAAATATGGGTATTTTATAACATTGGGGTGTGAGAAACGCATGTTCTTTTTTAGTGAGAAAGCCACTTTTCATTGCATCCTTACAGATGTCTGCAATCATTTCAAAAATCTCCTGAGAGGGATCTTGATCTAATTTAAGGTACGTGTCCTGATTTAACAGTTGAATGTTTGCTTCTGCAATATAGAGGTCACGACCCCAAACTACTACAGCACCTCCCTTATCCGCCCTTCTGATTACTATAGTAGGGTCTTTACTAACTTCTGGAGGGCCTCATGTTCTGAAAAGGATAAATTATGAAACCTCTTTGAAAACTAGCTATCTCATTTATGTTCTGAAGTTCTTGGATCATCAGACTTTTGAAAGCTTGTATAATCGGATTAGGAGGGCCCGGGGGACTCCAAGTTGATTTCGGATATACACAAGACGTGTCTAGAATAGAGCTAGGATGTTCAAAAAAGAACGAACATAGATGTAATCTACGTAAAAATTTTTCAAGATCAATTTGGGCTTGAAACGCATTGTGGGCAGCTGTCGGGACAAAAGTAAGTCCCTTTGATAGTAACTTTGTCTCCTCAGAAGTTAAGATCTTATTGGAAATATTGATCACTATTGATTCCGTTTCTTCTGGGTTCGGGCACGTGATCGTCCTCGATATGTCCCTCTGCCGCGAACGTTTCGGCCTCCCCGTGTGTGTCCTATAATTTGTCTGGTTGACCCTGATCCCCGTTCTGATCCTCCGATGTAGAAGTGCTTTCACTATTCATGTTATCTGACGATTCACCTGAAGTTGTGAATCTAACTGTCTTTGCTTTATAATTGACATTCATCCATCTGTATACATATCCTGTTTGATAGTCTTTCTGATCTCTCTGGAACTTCTTCCATTTATTAGTCCTCACTTCCCTCCGTAATTTATCCATTCTAGAGTTGGACTCTGCTAGTTTGTCATCAAAGTCATTATTCTTTTGTGCTTCTATTATAAGTTCATCATGTTTAAGTTTAGTCTCTACAATTTTCCCTTGTAAAGTTTTAATCAACAAAAGCATTAAATCTAATGAACAGCGATTTAGAATTTGATTCCAAGTTGTAATGAAATCGCTATTATCAGTAAACATTTGTGGGGCTGTTCTCATTCTCAAGCCTCTTGGAATAATTTCATTTTTGCAATATTCCACTAAACTAGCACTTTGCAACTCCATTTGTATTAATTGTTTCATAATTTTTTCAATGTCTAACCAAGCAAATCAGTATCATGTGTTTCCTCATTAATAGACAAAGCCGGTGCTTGCAAAATCTCAGTCCTTTGACCATCTGAGAAGCCAAATCCACTTTCCCATAGCTGTGCCATTAATATTCCTCAGTTGAAGTTGTACAACTAGCAATTTTTTGGAATACAATCGTAATAATAAATAAATGTATATTTATACGTATTGTAAAGTATAGTTAATAGCAGAGGCTCATTCAAACTGCATCCGACAGAAGCATTGATATCACTGAGAACATATGGAAATCATAATAATAATAATAAGAAGAATACGGAGAAAAATAAACCTCAATTGTGGGAGGTTGGGACTACACAAGTACCCAGCCCTCAGCACATCATCACAGGTTTATAAAAAAACTCCGTTTACGATTATATAGACAAAATTTTCATTCACTCAAGATCACTTTTTTCCATTTTTCAAATTATTTTTTTAGAAAAGGTCTCATTATAGGTGAAGCAACTGTCCGAATGTCAAAATCTTAATGATATAAACCCCAGCATACAAAGCCAGCTTCAAGCATGAAAGATATAGTCTGAATTTTCTAAGTCACAGTACCTGGCAATGCGGTCAAAGGGTTCAGAGGTTTGAGGACAATGGACATTTCTTTCTCCAGAAAGCCTTTCACTTGCGACTCTTTGGCTGCTTTGCTCAGCTCCTCTTGCTCCGTCTTCAGCTCGCTCCTCTGCTTTTCATATGCCTGCACAGCCAGAAATGGCAAGGAGAAGGAAAAAAAAGTAACCCAGGACACCTTCCCCCTCAAGCACCCAAACTCATCCGTCTCCTCACAGAGATGCCAGTGCTGTTATAAAGTCCTCAGACCTATAATAAACCTTGGCAGGGACTTGTTTCACGTGAAGACTCTCGCCTCACAATTTGCTTGTATGGAGAGAGTGTTTCAGGTCACAAATGCCCCGATGTACTTTATTCCTCATATAAATGTTTTTCAAATATTAAAGTTACATCGGGGTATTTGTGACCTGAAACACTCTCTCCATGACCAATGACAATACAAGCAAATTGTGAGGCGAAAGTCTTCACGTGAAACGCGCCACTACCGAGGTCTTGAGGCTTATCGTGAACACTACTATTTATCATTTCTATAGCGCTGAAAGGCGTATGCAGCGCTGTACATTTAACATTCAATAGACAGCCCCTGCTCAGAAGAGCTGACAATCTAATTTGGACAGACAGACAGGACAGGACATCACAAGTAAGAGGACTTTACAATAGCGATGGGATTTCTGAAATTGTGACTCTGAGCCCTCGCTTATGATCCTCCCAGAGATGCGGCAGGTTTCAAGCAGGTATGAGAATACCCCCACTGAAAGCTCATTCATGTGTTCATGCCTTATGTGGGTAAAACCTAAACTCTCCCCTACCCCAGCCAACTGCATCGGTGCTTTTCAATAGCGATCCCTCACACAGCCAAACTTTCTCTTTCTAGTTCTCAGCATTCACATCGGCAAGAGTCCTCACAGCTTGTCTAATAACACGACACTAATTTTGCCCTCTAGGAAAATCAACCATGGCCAACGTACCTTCAGCTGCAGGGTAATCTCCTTCTTCTGGTGCAAAATGTATTCCAGGATTGCTTCCTTCTCATAGATGTAACCGTCAGGGCTAAGGAAAGGAAGATAAGAGAATGTTCCACCAGTCATCACACCACCATCACACAAGCCTAACAAAACAGGAGATAAGTCTACTTGATGGTCCATTTGCAGAAGAAGGTGTTGATGCCCTTGGATGGGTTGTTGGTGAGGCCACACTTGGAGTATTGTGTTCAATTTTGGAGACTGTATCTGGCAAAGGACATAAGAAGACTTGAAGCGGTCCAGAGAATGGTAGGAGGTTTGCGGCAAAAGACGTATGAGGAGAGACTGGAAGTCCTGAATATGTTTACCCTAGGGGAAAGGAGGGACAGGGGAGATATGATTCAGACGTTCAAATACTTGAAAGGTATTAACGTAGAACAAAATCTTTTCCAGAGAAAGGAAAATGGTAAAACCAGAGGACATAATTTGAGGTTGAGGGGTGGTAGACTCAAGAATAATGGTAGGAAATTCATCTTTAATTGATGCATGGAATGCGCTCCCGAGGGAGGTGGTGGAGAGGAAAACGGTGACAGAGTTCAAAGAAGCAGAGGATCTCTAATCAGAAAATAATGGTATATATTGAAGAACTAAGGCCAGTGCAGGGCAGACTTGCACGGTTAAGCACACTACCAGGCAGAGCTCTGGGTTTCTGGCCAAGAAATATCTAAGCAAAAGGACCATTTGGGTCTCTATCTGCCGTCATTTACTATGTTACCTTGTTTTGAGCGACTATTGAAAAGGTGTGAGCTAAAGAGTACACAAACACACACACTGCTGCCATACAATATAACTCCCAAAAAAGCAAGAATTGACAGGCTCTTCGCTGACTAAAGCAGACTTTTGCACTGGCCATTTTCAATCTGGAAAATAAAGAGGAACTACGAGTTAAAATAATCAAAGAAGCAGAATTAAGTTCGGTACATCAAGCTCTGTTCAGTCAGGGGATTCATTGCCACATCGAATACAAGGAAGGATGCCCACGCTTTTGCGCCCAAGTAGCATATTTTCTTGCATGGAATGCGTACGTTTTTTTCGTACCGCGTACACCCCCTGCACACTATATGAGTGGGTGTATTTTCACATAGCCAATTTGCCCATGTTTACATGTGTACAAATATGGGATACCCCTCGGGATGTTGGACAGCATACGAAGCCAGCTTCAAGCATGAAAGATATAGTCTGAATTTTCTAAGTCACAGTACCTGGCACTGCGGTCAAATGGTTCACAGGTTTGAGGACAATGGACATTTCTTTCTCCAGAAAGCCTTTCACTTGCGACTCTTTGACTGCTTTGCTCAGCTCCTCTTGTTCCGTCTTCAGCTCACTCCTCTGCTTTTCATATGCCTGCACAGCCAGAAATGGCAAGGAGAAGGAAAAAAAAGTAACCCAGGACACCTTCCCCCTCAAGCACCCAAACTCATCCGTCTCCTCACAGAGATGCCAGTGCTGTTATAAAGTCCTCAGACCTATAATAAACCTTGGCAGGGACTTGTTTCACGTGAAGACTCTCGCCTCACAATTTGCTTGCATGGAGAGAGTGTTTCAGGTCACAAATGCCCCGATGTACTTAATTCTTCATATAAATGTTTTTCAAATATTAAAGTTACATCGGGGTATTTGTGACCTGAAACACTCTCTCCATGACCAATGACAATACAAGCAAATTGTGAGGCGAAAGTCTTCACGTGAAACGCGCCACTACCGAGGTCTTGAGGCTTATCGTGAACACTACTATTTATCATTTCTATAGCGCTGAAAGGCGTATGCAGCGCTGTACATTTAACATTCAATAGACAGCCCCTGCTCAGAAGAGCTGACAATCTAATTTGGACAGACAGACAGGACAGGACATCACAAGTAAGAGGACTTTACAATAGCGATGGGATTTCTGAAATTGTGACTCTGAGCCCTCGCTTATGATCCTCCCAGAGATGCGGCAGGTTTCAAGCAGGTATGAGAATACCCCCACTGAAAGCTCATTCATGTGTTCATGCCTTATGTGGGTAAAACCTAAACTCTCCCCTACCCCAGCCAACTGCATCGGTGCTTTTCAATAGCGATCCCTCACACAGCCAAACTTTCTCTTTCTAGTTCTCAGCATTCACATCGGCAAGAGTCCTCACAGCTTGTCTAATAACACGACACTAATTTTGCCCTCTAGGAAAATCAACCATGGCCAACGTACCTTCAGCTGCAGGGTAATCTCCTTCTTCTGGTGCAAAATGTATTCCAGGATTGCTTCCTTCTCATAGATGTAACCGTCAGGGCTAAGGAAAGGAAGATAAGAGAATGTTCCACCAGTCATCACACCACCATCACACAAGCCTAAAAAAACAAGAGATAAGTCTACTTGATGGTCCATTTGCAGAAGAAGGTGTTGATGCCCTTGGATGGGTTGTTGGTGAGGCCACACTTGGAGTATTGTGTTCAATTTTGGAGACTGTATCTGGCAAAGGACATAAGAAGACTTGAAGCGGTCCAGAGAATGGTAGGAGGTTTGCGGCAAAAGACGTATGAGGAGAGACTGGAAGTCCTGAATATGTTTACCCTAGGGGAAAGGAGGGATAGGGGAGATATGATTCAGACGTTCAAATACTTGAAAGGTATTAACGTAGAACAAAATCTTTTCCAGAGAAAGGAAAATGGTAAAACCAGAGGACATAATTTGAGGTTGAGGGGTGGTAGACTCAAGAATAATGGTAGGAAATTCATCTTTAATCGATGCATGGAATGCGCTCCCGAGGGAGGTGGTGGAGAGGAAAACGGTGACAGAGTTCAAAGAAGCAGAGGATCTCTAATCAGAAAATAATGGTATATATTGAAGAACTAAGGCCAGTACAGGGCAGACTTGCACGGTTAAGCACACTACCAGGCAGAGTTCTGGGTTTCTGGCCAAGAAATATCTAAGCAAAAGGACCATTTGGGTCTCTATCTGCCGTCATTTACTATGTTACCTTGTTTTGAGCGACTATTGAAAAGGTGTGAGCTAAAGAGAACACAAACACACACACTGCTGCCATACAATATAACTCCCAAAAAAGCAAGAATTGACAGGCTCTTCGCTGACTAAAGCAGACTTTTGCACTGGCCATTTTCAATCTGGAAAATAAAGAGGAACTACGAGTTAAAATAATCAAAGAAGCAGAATTAAGTTCTGTACATCAAGCTCTGTTCAGGCAGGGGATTCATTGCCACATCGAATACAAGCAAGGATGCCCACGCTTTTGCGCCCAAGTAGCATATTTTCTTGCATGGAATGCGTACGTTTTTTACGTATCGCGTACACCCCCTGCACACTATATGAGTGGGTGTATTTTCACATAGCCAATTTGCCCATGTTTACATGTGTACAAATATGGGATACCCCTCGGGATGTTGGACAGCATACGAAGCCAGCTTCAAGCATGAAAGATATAGTCTGAATTTTCTAAGTCACAGTACCTGGCAATGCGGTCAAAGGGTTCAGAGGTTTGAGGACAATGGACATTTCTTTCTCCAGAAAGCCTTTCACTTGCGACTCTTTGGCTGCTTTGCTCAGCTCCTCTTGCTCCGTCTTCAGCTCGCTCCTCTGCTTTTCATATGCCTGCACAGCCAGAAATGGCAAGGAGAAGGAAAAAAAGTAACCCAGGACACCTTCCCCCTCAAGCACCCAAACTCATCCGTCTCCTCACAGAGATGCCAGTGCTGTTATAAAGTCCTCAGACCTATAATAAACCTTGGCAGGGACTTGTTTCACGTGAAGACTCTCGCCTCACAATTTGCTTGTATGGAGAGAGTGTTTCAGGTCACAAATGCCCCGATGTACTTTATTCCTCATATAAATGTTTTTCAAATATTAAAGTTACATCGGGGTATTTGTGACCTGAAACACTCTCTCCATGACCAATGACAATACAAGCAAATTGTGAGGCGAAAGTCTTCACGTGAAACGCGCCACTACCGAGGTCTTGAGGCTTATCGTGAACACTACTATTTATCATTTCTATAGCGCTGAAAGGCGTATGCAGCGCTGTACATTTAACATTCAATAAACAGCCCCTGCTCAGAAGAGCTGACAATCTAATTTGGACAGACAGACAGGACAGGACATCACAAGTAAGAGGACTTTACAATAGCGATGGGATTTCTGAAATTGTGACTCTGAGCCCTCGCTTATGATCCTCCCAGAGATGCGGCAGGTTTCAAGCAGGTATGAGAATACCCCCACTGAAAGCTCATTCATGTGTTCATGCCTTATGTGGGTAAAACCTAAACTCTCCCCTACCCCAGCCAACTGCATCGGTGCTTTTCAATAGCGATCCCTCACACAGCCAAACTTTCTCTTTCTAGTTCTCAGCATTCACATCGGCAAGAGTCCTCACAGCTTGTCTAATAACACGACACTAATTTTGCCCTCTAGGAAAATCAACCATGGCCAACGTACCTTCAGCTGCAGGGTAATCTCCTTCTTCTGGTGCAAAATGTATTCCAGGATTGCTTCCTTCTCATAGATGTAACCGTCAGGGCTAAGGAAAGGAAGATAAGAGAATGTTCCACCAGTCATCACACCACCATCACACAAGCCTAACAAAACAGGAGATAAGTCTACTTGATGGTCCATTTGCAGAAGAAGGTGTTGATGCCCTTGGATGGGTTGTTGGTGAGGCCACACTTGGAGTATTGTGTTCAATTTTGGAGACTGTATCTGGCAAAGGACATAAGAAGACTTGAAGCGGTCCAGAGAATGGTAGGAGGTTTGCGGCAAAAGACGTATGAGGAGAGACTGGAAGTCCTGAATATGTTTACCCTAGGGGAAAGGAGGGATAGGGGAGATATGATTCAGACGTTCAAATACTTGAAAGGTATTAACGTAGAACAAAATCTTTTCCAGAGAAAGGAAAATGGTAAAACCAGAGGACATAATTTGAGGTTGAGGGGTGGTAGACTCAAGAATAATGGTAGGAAATTCATCTTTAATTGATGCATGGAATGCGCTCCCGAGGTGGAGAGGAAAACGGTGACAGAGTTCAAAGAAGCAGAGGATCTCTAATCAGAAAATAATGGTATATATTGAAGAACTAAGGCCAGTACAGGGCAGACTTGCACGGTTAAGCACACTACCAGGCAGAGCTCTGGGTTTCTGGCCAAGAAATATCTAAGCAAAAGGACCATTTGGGTCTCTATCTGCCGTCATTTACTATGTTACCTTGTTTTGAGCGACTATTGAAAAGGTGTGAGCTAAAGAGAACACAAACACACACACTGCTGCCATACAATATAACTCCCAAAAAAGCAAGAATTGACAGGCTCTTCGCTGACTAAAGCAGACTTTTGCACTGGCCATTTTCAATCTGGAAAATAAAGAGGAACTACGAGTTAAAATAATCAAAGAAGCAGAATTAAGTTCTGTACATCAAGCTCTGTTCAGGCAGGGGATTCATTGCCACATCGAATACAAGCAAGGATGCCCACGCTTTTGCGCCCAAGTAGCATATTTTCTTGCATGGAATGCGTACGTTTTTTACGTATCGCGTACACCCCCTGCACACTATATGAGTGGGTGTATTTTCACATAGCCAATTTGCCCATGTTTACATGTGTACAAATATGGGATACCCCTCGGGATGTTGGACAGCATACGAAGCCAGCTTCAAGCATGAAAGATATAGTCTGAATTTTCTAAGTCACAGTACCTGGCAATGCGGTCAAAGGGTTCAGAGGTTTGAGGACAATGGACATTTCTTTCTCCAGAAAGCCTTTCACTTGCGACTCTTTGGCTGCTTTGCTCAGCTCCTCTTGCTCCGTCTTCAGCTCGCTCCTCTGCTTTTCATATGCCTGCACAGCCAGAAATGGCAAGGAGAAGGAAAAAAAGTAACCCAGGACACCTTCCCCCTCAAGCACCCAAACTCATCCGTCTCCTCACAGAGATGCCAGTGCTGTTATAAAGTCCTCAGACCTATAATAAACCTTGGCAGGGACTTGTTTCACGTGAAGACTCTCGCCTCACAATTTGCTTGTATGGAGAGAGTGTTTCAGGTCACAAATGCCCCGATGTACTTTATTCCTCATATAAATGTTTTTCAAATATTAAAGTTACATCGGGGTATTTGTGACCTGAAACACTCTCTCCATGACCAATGACAATACAAGCAAATTGTGAGGCGAAAGTCTTCACGTGAAACGCGCCACTACCGAGGTCTTGAGGCTTATCGTGAACACTACTATTTATCATTTCTATAGCGCTGAAAGGCGTATGCAGCGCTGTACATTTAACATTCAATAGACAGCCCCTGCTCAGAAGAGCTGACAATCTAATTTGGACAGACAGACAGGACAGGACATCACAAGTAAGAGGACTTTACAATAGCGATGGGATTTCTGAAATTGTGACTCTGAGCCCTCGCTTATGATCCTCCCAGAGATGCGGCAGGTTTCAAGCAGGTATGAGAATACCCCCACTGAAAGCTCATTCATGTGTTCATGCCTTATGTGGGTAAAACCTAAACTCTCCCCTACCCCAGCCAACTGCATCGGTGCTTTTCAATAGCGATCCCTCACACAGCCAAACTTTCTCTTTCTAGTTCTCAGCATTCACATCGGCAAGAGTCCTCACAGCTTGTCTAATAACACGACACTAATTTTGCCCTCTAGGAAAATCAACCATGGCCAACGTACCTTCAGCTGCAGGGTAATCTCCTTCTTCTGGTGCAAAATGTATTCCAGGATTGCTTCCTTCTCATAGATGTAACCGTCAGGGCTAAGGAAAGGAAGATAAGAGAATGTTCCACCAGTCATCACACCACCATCACACAAGCCTAACAAAACAGGAGATAAGTCTACTTGATGGTCCATTTGCAGAAGAAGGTGTTGATGCCCTTGGATGGGTTGTTGGTGAGGCCACACTTGGAGTATTGTGTTCAATTTTGGAGACTGTATCTGGCAAAGGACATAAGAAGACTTGAAGCGGTCCAGAGAATGGTAGGAGGTTTGCGGCAAAAGACGTATGAGGAGAGACTGGAAGTCCTGAATATGTTTACCCTAGGGGAAAGGAGGGATAGGGGAGATATGATTCAGACGTTCAAATACTTGAAAGGTATTAACGTAGAACAAAATCTTTTCCAGAGAAAGGAAAATGGTAAAACCAGAGGACATAATTTGAGGTTGAGGGGTGGTAGACTCAAGAATAATGGTAGGAAATTCATCTTTAATTGATGCATGGAATGCGCTCCCGAGGTGGAGAGGAAAACGGTGACAGAGTTCAAAGAAGCAGAGGATCTCTAATCAGAAAATAATGGTATATATTGAAGAACTAAGGCCAGTACAGGGCAGACTTGCACGGTTAAGCACACTACCAGGCAGAGCTCTGGGTTTCTGGCCAAGAAATATCTAAGCAAAAGGACCATTTGGGTCTCTATCTGCCGTCATTTACTATGTTACCTTGTTTTGAGCGACTATTGAAAAGGTGTGAGCTAAAGAGAACACAAACACACACACTGCTGCCATACAATATAACTCCCAAAAAAGCAAGAATTGACAGGCTCTTCGCTGACTAAAGCAGACTTTTGCACTGGCCATTTTCAATCTGGAAAATAAAGAGGAACTACGAGTTAAAATAATCAAAGAAGCAGAATTAAGTTCTGTACATCAAGCTCTGTTCAGGCAGGGGATTCATTGCCACATCGAATACAAGCAAGGATGCCCACGCTTTTGCGCCCAAGTAGCATATTTTCTTGCATGGAATGCGTACGTTTTTTACGTATCGCGTACACCCCCTGCACACTATATGAGTGGGTGTATTTTCACATAGCCAATTTGCCCATGTTTACATGTGTACAAATATGGGATACCCCTCGGGATGTTGGACAGCATACGAAGCCAGCTTCAAGCATGAAAGATATAGTCTGAATTTTCTAAGTCACAGTACCTGGCAATGCGGTCAAAGGGTTCAGAGGTTTGAGGACAATGGACATTTCTTTCTCCAGAAAGCCTTTCACTTGCGACTCTTTGGCTGCTTTGCTCAGCTCCTCTTGCTCCGTCTTCAGCTCGCTCCTCTGCTTTTCATATGCCTGCACAGCCAGAAATGGCAAGGAGAAGGAAAAAAAGTAACCCAGGACACCTTCCCCCTCAAGCACCCAAACTCATCCGTCTCCTCACAGAGATGCCAGTGCTGTTATAAAGTCCTCAGACCTATAATAAACCTTGGCAGGGACTTGTTTCACGTGAAGACTCTCGCCTCACAATTTGCTTGTATGGAGAGAGTGTTTCAGGTCACAAATGCCCCGATGTACTTTATTCCTCATATAAATGTTTTTCAAATATTAAAGTTACATCGGGGTATTTGTGACCTGAAACACTCTCTCCATGACCAATGACAATACAAGCAAATTGTGAGGCGAAAGTCTTCACGTGAAACGCGCCACTACCGAGGTCTTGAGGCTTATCGTGAACACTACTATTTATCATTTCTATAGCGCTGAAAGGCGTATGCAGCGCTGTACATTTAACATTCAATAGACAGCCCCTGCTCAGAAGAGCTGACAATCTAATTTGGACAGACAGACAGGACAGGACATCACAAGTAAGAGGACTTTACAATAGCGATGGGATTTCTGAAATTGTGACTCTGAGCCCTCGCTTATGATCCTCCCAGAGATGCGGCAGGTTTCAAGCAGGTATGAGAATACCCCCACTGAAAGCTCATTCATGTGTTCATGCCTTATGTGGGTAAAACCTAAACTCTCCCCTACCCCAGCCAACTGCATCGGTGCTTTTCAATAGCGATCCCTCACACAGCCAAACTTTCTCTTTCTAGTTCTCAGCATTCACATCGGCAAGAGTCCTCACAGCTTGTCTAATAACACGACACTAATTTTGCCCTCTAGGAAAATCAACCATGGCCAACGTACCTTCAGCTGCAGGGTAATCTCCTTCTTCTGGTGCAAAATGTATTCCAGGATTGCTTCCTTCTCATAGATGTAACCGTCAGGGCTAAGGAAAGGAAGATAAGAGAATGTTCCACCAGTCATCACACCACCATCACACAAGCCTAACAAAACAGGAGATAAGTCTACTTGATGGTACATTTGCAGAAGAAGGTGTTGATGCCCTTGGATGGGTTGTTGGTGAGGCCACACTTGGAGTATTGTGTTCAATTTTGGAGACTGTATCTGGCAAAGGACATAAGAAGACTTGAAGCGGTCCAGAGAATGGTAGGAGGTTTGCGGCAAAAGACGTATGAGGAGAGACTGGAAGTCCTGAATATGTTTACCCTAGGGGAAAGGAGGGATAGGGGAGATATGATTCAGACGTTCAAATACTTGAAAGGTATTAACGTAGAACAAAATCTTTTCCAGAGAAAGGAAAATGGTAAAACCAGAGGACATAATTTGAGGTTGAGGGGTGGTAGACTCAAGAATAATGGTAGGAAATTCATCTTTAATTGATGCATGGAATGCGCTCCCGAGGTGGAGAGGAAAACGGTGACAGAGTTCAAAGAAGCAGAGGATCTCTAATCAGAAAATAATGGTATATATTGAAGAACTAAGGCCAGTACAGGGCAGACTTGCACGGTTAAGCACACTACCAGGCAGAGCTCTGGGTTTCTGGCCAAGAAATATCTAAGCAAAAGGACCATTTGGGTCTCTATCTGCCGTCATTTACTATGTTACCTTGTTTTGAGCGACTATTGAAAAGGTGTGAGCTAAAGAGAACACAAACACACACACTGCTGCCATACAATATAACTCCCAAAAAAGCAAGAATTGACAGGCTCTTCGCTGACTAAAGCAGACTTTTGCACTGGCCATTTTCAATCTGGAAAATAAAGAGGAACTACGAGTTAAAATAATCAAAGAAGCAGAATTAAGTTCTGTACATCAAGCTCTGTTCAGGCAGGGGATTCATTGCCACATCGAATACAAGCAAGGATGCCCACGCTTTTGCGCCCAAGTAGCATATTTTCTTGCATGGAATGCGTACGTTTTTTACGTATCGCGTACACCCCCTGCACACTATATGAGTGGGTGTATTTTCACATAGCCAATTTGCCCATGTTTACATGTGTACAAATATGGGATACCCCTCGGGATGTTGGACAGCATACGAAGCCAGCTTCAAGCATGAAAGATATAGTCTGAATTTTCTAAGTCACAGTACCTGGCAATGCGGTCAAAGGGTTCAGAGGTTTGAGGACAATGGACATTTCTTTCTCCAGAAAGCCTTTCACTTGCGACTCTTTGGCTGCTTTGCTCAGCTCCTCTTGCTCCGTCTTCAGCTCGCTCCTCTGCTTTTCATATGCCTGCACAGCCAGAAATGGCAAGGAGAAGGAAAAAAAGTAACCCAGGACACCTTCCCCCTCAAGCACCCAAACTCATCCGTCTCCTCACAGAGATGCCAGTGCTGTTATAAAGTCCTCAGACCTATAATAAACCTTGGCAGGGACTTGTTTCACGTGAAGACTCTCGCCTCACAATTTGCTTGCATGGAGAGAGTGTTTCAGGTCACAAATGCCCCGATGTACTTTATTCCTCATATAAATGTTTTTCAAATATTAAAGTTACATCGGGGTATTTGTGACCTGAAACAGCTCTCTCCATGACCAATGACAATACAAGCAAATTGTGAGGCGAAAGTCTTCACGTGAAACGCGCCACTACCGAGGTCTTGAGGCTTATCGTGAACACTACTATTTATCATTTCTATAGCGCTGAAAGGCGTATGCAGCGCTGTACATTTAACATTCAATAGACAGCCCCTGCTCAGAAGAGCTGACAATCTAATTTGGACAGACAGACAGGACAGGACATCACAAGTAAGAGGACTTTACAATAGCGATGGGATTTCTGAAATTGTGACTCTGAGCCCTCGCTTATGATCCTCCCAGAGATGCGGCAGGTTTCAAGCAGGTATGAGAATACCCCCACTGAAAGCTCATTCATGTGTTCATGCCTTATGTGGGTAAAACCTAAACTCTCCCCTACCCCAGCCAACTGCATCGATGCTTTTCAATAGTGATCCCTCACACAGCCAAACTTTCTCTTTCTAGTTCTCAGCATTCACATCGGCAAGAGTCCTCACAGCTTGTCTAATAACACGCCACTAATTTTGCCCTCTAGGAAAATCAACCATGGCCAACGTACCTTCAGCTGCAGGGTAATCTCCTTCTTCTGGTGCAAAATGTATTCCAGGATTGCTTCCTTGTCATAGATGTAACCGTCAGGGCTAAGGAAAGGAAGATAAGAGAATGTTCCACCAGTCATCACACCACCATCACACAAGCCTAACAAAACAGGAGATAAGTCTACTTGATGGTACATTTGCAGAAGAAGGTGTTGATGCCCTTGGATGGGTTGTTGGTGAGGCCACACTTGGAGTATTGTGTTCAATTTTGGAGACTGTATCTGGCAAAGGACATAAGAAGACTTGAAGCGGTCCAGAGAATGGTAGGAGGTTTGCGGCAAAAGACGTATGAGGAGAGACTGGAAGTCCTGAATATGTTTACCCTAGGGGAAAGGAGGGACAGGGGAGATATGATTCAGACGTTCAAATACTTGAAAGGTATTAACGTAGAACAAAATCTTTTCCAGAGAAAGGAAAATGGTAAAACCAGAGGACATAATTTGAGGTTGAGGGGTGGTAGACTCAAGAATAATGGTAGGAAATTCATCTTTAATTGATGCATGGAATGCGCTCCCGAGGTGGAGAGGAAAACGGTGACAGAGTTCAAAGAAGCAGAGGATCTCTAATCAGAAAATAATGGTATATATTGAAGAACTAAGGCCAGTACAGGGCAGACTTGCACGGTTAAGCACACTACCAGGCAGAGCTCTGGGTTTCTGGCCAAGAAATATCTAAGCAAAAGGACCATTTGGGTCTCTATCTGCCGTCATTTACTATGTTACCTTGTTTTGAGCGACTATTGAAAAGGTGTGAGCTAAAGAGTACACAAACACACACACTGCTGCCATACAATATAACTCCCAAAAAAGCAAGAATTGACAGGCTCTTCGCTGACTAAAGCAGACTTTTGCACTGGCCATTTTCAATCTGGAAAATAAAGAGGAACTACGAGTTAAAATAATCAAAGAAGCAGAATTAAGTTCTGTACATCAAGCTCTGTTCAGGCAGGGGATTCATTGCCACATCGAATACAAGCAAGGATGCCCACGCTTTTGCGCCCAAGTAGCATATTTTCTTGCATGGAATGCGTACGTTTTTTACGTATCGCGTACACCCCCTGCACACTATATGAGTGGGTGTATTTTCACATAGCCAATTTGCCCATGTTTACATGTGTACAAATATGGGATACCCCTCGGGATGTTGGACAGCATACGAAGCCAGCTTCAAGCATGAAAGATATAGTCTGAATTTTCTAAGTCACAGTACCTGGCAATGCGGTCAAAGGGTTCAGAGGTTTGAGGACAATGGACATTTCTTTCTCCAGAAAGCCTTTCACTTGCGACTCTTTGGCTGCTTTGCTCAGCTCCTCTTGCTCCGTCTTCAGCTCGCTCCTCTGCTTTTCATATGCCTGCACAGCCAGAAATGGCAAGGAGAAGGAAAAAAAGTAACCCAGGACACCTTCCCCCTCAAGCACCCAAACTCATCCGTCTCCTCACAGAGATGCCAGTGCTGTTATAAAGTCCTCAGACCTATAATAAACCTTGGCAGGGACTTGTTTCACGTGAAGACTCTCGCCTCACAATTTGCTTGCATGGAGAGAGTGTTTCAGGTCACAAATGCCCCGATGTACTTTATTCCTCATATAAATGTTTTTCAAATATTAAAGTTACATCGGGGTATTTGTGACCTGAAACAGTCTCTCCATGACCAATGACAATACAAGCAAATTGTGAGGCGAAAGTCTTCACGTGAAACGCGCCACTACCGAGGTCTTGAGGCTTATCGTGAACACTACTATTTATCATTTCTATAGCGCTGAAAGGCGTATGCAGCGCTGTACATTTAACATTCAATAGACAGCCCCTGCTCAGAAGAGCTGACAATCTAATTTGGACAGACAGACAGGACAGGACATCACAAGTAAGAGGACTTTACAATAGCGATGGGATTTCTGAAATTGTGACTCTGAGCCCTCGCTTATGATCCTCCCAGAGATGCGGCAGGTTTCAAGCAGGTATGAGAATACCCCCACTGAAAGCTCATTCATGTGTTTATGCCTTATGTGGGTAAAACCTAAACTCTCCCCTACCCCAGCCAACTGCATCGATGCTTTTCAATAGTGATCCCTCACACAGCCAAACTTTCTCTTTCTAGTTCTCAGCATTCACATCGGCAAGAGTCCTCACAGCTTGTCTAATAACACGCCACT